>NC_056442.1:2689727-2887227 GCF_018296145.1 Oncorhynchus tshawytscha | reverse complement strand
CGTAATACCTGCTCCAGGTTTCCATTAGTCTTTATGTCACACTGAACCAGCCCAACTATGGAATGCCATAACTACACTGCTGACATATCATCAATACTCCTGCACCCTGAAGGTGACTGTTACATGAAATAGTCACACTAC
The DNA here is from genome assembly GCF_018296145.1 of Oncorhynchus tshawytscha. Classification (NCBI taxonomy): domain Eukaryota; kingdom Metazoa; phylum Chordata; class Actinopteri; order Salmoniformes; family Salmonidae; genus Oncorhynchus; species Oncorhynchus tshawytscha. Next base: position 2,887,086 of record NC_056442.1, on the reverse strand, counting down.
ATTTAATAGTTGCACATACAGTAAGTCTTTTAGCTACGTACAGTGCCTTGCCATTGGCCCCCTTGAACTTTGCGACCTTTTGCCACATTTCAGGCTTCAAACATAAAGATATAAAACTGTATTTTTTTGTGAAGAATCAACAACAAGTGGGACACAATCATGAAGTGGAACGACATTTATTGGATATTTCAAACTTTTTTAACAAATCAAAACTGAAAAATTGGCCGTGCAAAATTATTCAGCCCCTTTACTTTCAGTGCAGCAAACTCTCTCAGAAGTTCAGTGAGGATCTCTGAATGATCCAATGTTGACCTAAATGACTAATGATGATAAATACAATCCACCTGTGTGTAATCAAGTCTCCGTATAAATGCACCTGCACTGTGATAGTCTCAGAGCTCCGTTAAAAGCGCAGAGAGCATCATGAAGAACAAGGAACACACCAGGCAGGTCCGAGATACTGTTGTGAAGAAGTTTAAAGCATACAAAAAGATTTCCCAAGCTTTAAACATCCCAAGGAGCACTGTGCAAGCGATAATATTGAAATGGAAGGAGTATCAGACCACTGCAAATCTACCAAGACCTGGCCGTCCCTCTAAACTTTCAGCTCATACAAGGAGAAGACTGATCAGAGATGCAGCCAAGAGGCACATGATCACTCTGGATGAACTGCAGAGATCTACAGCTGAGGTGGGAGACTCTGTCCATAGGACAACAATCAGTCGTATATTGCACAAATCTGGCCTTTATGGAAGAGTGGCAAGAAGAAAGCCATTTCTTAAAGATATCCATAAAAAGTGTCGTTTAAAGTTTGCCACAAGCCACCTGGGAGACACACCAAACATGTGGAAGAAGGTGCTCTGGTCAGATGAAACCAAAATTGATCTTTTTGGCAACAATGCAAAACGTTATGTTTGGCGTAAAAGCAACACAGCTCATCACCGTGAACACACCATCCCCAATGTCAAACATGGTGGTGGCAGCATCATGGTTTGGGCCTGCTTTTCTTCAGCAGGGACAGGGAAGATGGTTAAAATTGATGGGAAGATGGATGGAGCCAAATACAGGACCATTCTAGAAGAAAACCTGATGGAGTCTGCAAAAGACCTGAGACTGGGACGGAGATTTGTCTTCCAACAAGACAATGATCCAAAACATAAAGCAAAATCTACAATGGAATGGTTCAAAAATAAACATATCCAGGTGTTAGAATGGCCAAGTCAAAGTCCAGACCTGAATCCAATCGAGAATCTGTGGAAAGAACTGAAAACTGCTGTTCACAAATGCTCTCCATCCAACCTCACTGAGCTCGAGCTGTTTTGCAAGGAGGAATGGGAAAAAATTTCAGTCTCTCGATGTGCAAAACTGATAGAGACATACCCCAAGCGACTTACAGCTGTAATCGCAGCAAAAGGTGGCGCTACAAAGCATTAACTTAAGGGGGCTGAATAATTTTGCACGCCCAATTTTTCAGTTTTTGATTTGTTAAAAAAGTTTGAAATATCAATAAATGTCGTTCCACTTCATGATTGTGTCCCACTTGTTGTTGATTCTTCACAAAAAATACAGTTTTATATCTTTATGTTTGAAGCCTGAAATGTGGCAAAAGGTCGCAAAGTTCAAGGGGGCCGAATACTTTCGCAAGGCACTGTATATGGAATTGTAATGTTGCAGTGAAATGACATTTGGGGCATGACGAAACATAGGCCTAGGTACTAACTGCATTCCACACATGTGGTTCATAGAATGTGTAGCCTAATGTTAATTAAATAACACCTCATCCATGCAGTAGTCTGCTGTAAGACTCAGTACAGGACAGCTCCAGTGCTGCTAGGTGACCTAAACTGGGACATGCTTAACACCCCGGCCATCCTACAATCTAAATTTGACGCCCTCAATCTCACACAAATTATCAATGAACCCACCAGGTACAACCCCAAAAGACATAAACACGGGCACCCTCATAGATTTCATCCTAACCAACTTGCCCTCCAAATACACCTCTGCTGTCTTCAACCAGGATCTCAGCGATCACTGCCTCATTGCCTGCATCCGTAATGGGTCTGCGGTCAAACGACCACCCCTCATCACTGTCAAACGCTCCCTAAAAAACTTCTGCGAGCAGGCCTTTCTAATCGACCTGGCCCGGATATCCTGGAATGATATTGACCTCATCCTGTCAGTAGAGGATGCCTGGTTATTCTTTAAAAGTGCCTTCCTCACCATCTTAAATAAGCATGCCCCATTCAACAAATGTAGAACCAGGAACAGATTTAGCCCCTGGTTTTCTCCAGACCTGACTGCCCTTGACCAGCACAAAAACATCTGTGGCGTTCTGCATTAGCATCGAATGGCCCCCGTGATATGCAACTTTTCAGGGAAGTTAGGAACCAATATACACAGGCAGTTAGAAAAGCTAAGGCTAGCTTGTTTAGCAGAAATTTGCATCCTGTAGCACAAACTCAAAAAAGTTCTGGGACACTAAAGTCCATGGAGAATAAGAGCACCTCCTCCCAGCTGCCCACTGCACTGAGGCTAGGAAACACTGTCACCACCGATAAATCCACTATAATTGAGAATTTCGATAAGCATTTTTCTACGGCTGGCCATGCTTTCCACCTGGCTACCCCTACCCCGATCAACAGCCCTGCACCCCCCACAGTATCTCACTCAAGCCTCCCCATTTCTCCTTTACCCAAATCCAGATAGCTGATGTTCTGAAAGAGCTGCAAAATCTGGACCCCTACAAATCAACCGGGCTAGACAATCTGGACCCTCTCTTTCTAAAATGATCTGCCGAAATTGTTGCAACCCCTATTACTGGCCTGTTCAACCTCTCTTTCGTATCGTCTGAGATTCCCAAAGATTGGAAAGCTGCCGCGGTCATCCCCCTCTTCAAAAGGGGGAGACACTCTAGCCCCAAACTGCTACAGACCTATATCTATCCTACTCTGCCTTTCTAAGGTCTTCGAAAGCCAGGTAAAAAAATGGATTACTGACCATTTCGAATCCCACCGTACCTTCTCCGCTATGCAATCTGGTTTCAGAGCTGGTCATGGGTGCACCTCAGCCACGCTCAAGGTCCTAAAATATATCATAACCGCCATCGATAAGAGACATTATTGTGCAGCCGTATTCATCGACCTGGCCAAGGCTTTCGACTCTGTCAATCACCACGTTCTTATCGGCAGACTCAACAGCCTTGGTTTCTCAAATGATTGCCTCGCCTGGTTCACCAACTACTTCTCTGATAGAGTGACTGACAATCCTACCAATCCTCGACTTCGGCGATGTCATTTAGAAAATAGCCTCCAACACTCTACTCAACAAATTGGATGCAGTCTATCACAGTGCCATCCGTTTTGTCACCACAGCCCCATATACTACCCACCACTGTGACCTGTATGATCTTGTTGGCTGGCACTCGCGTCATACTCGTCGCCAAACCCACTGGCTCCAGGTCATCTACAAGTCTCTGCTAGGTAAAGCCCTGCCTTATCTCAGCTCACTGGTCACCAGAGCAGCACCCACTCGTAGCACGCGCTCCAGCAGGTATATCTCACTGATCACCCCCAAAGCCAATTCTTCCTTTGGCAGCCTTTCCTTCCAGTTCTCTGCTGCCCATGACTGGAACGAACTGAAGAAAAAAAAAAATCATTGAAGTTAGAGACACATATCTCCTTCACTAACTTTAAGTACCAGCTGTCAGAGCAGCTCACAGCACATCTGTAAATAGCCCATCCAACTACCTCATCCCCATACTGTTACTTATTTATCTTGCTCCTTTGCACCCCAGTATCTTTACTTGCACATTCATCTTCTGCACATCTACCATTCCAGTGTTTAATTGCTATGTTGTAATTACTTCGCCACCATGGCCTATTTATTGCCGTACCTCCCTTATCCTACCTCATTTGCACACACTGTATATAGACTTGTTCTACTGTATGTTTGTTTATTCCATGTGTAACTCTGTGTTGTTGTATGTGTCGAACTGCTTTGCTTTATATTGGCCAGGTCGCAGTTGTAAATGAGAACTTGTTCTCAATTAGCCTACCTGGTTAAATAAATGTGAATATTTTTTTTTTATGCACGGGGTCATACAGTAGTCTGCTGTAAGGCTCAGTACAGGACAGCTGCTGAATAACTCTGTTAATAAACTCATTTCTCCATGCTACAGTGGGTAGGACAGAGGAAGAGGCTATGCTAAGCTATACTAGCCCAAACCTCCTGGGCCTTCGATACACCATCTCCTCATAAATCATCTTCTCACTTCCTCCTTTTGTTCCAGGAGACACTACACACACAGACCATGGCACAAGATGATATCGTAGCCATCTTGGAGGTTAGGGTTAGCACAGAGTGATAGGAAACAGCAACACCTAAGTCCCAGCGTCCCAGGCTCTTTGTTATTGTAGAGGCCGACTTGTCCCAGTCCCAGGGCTATAAGTCAGTCCACCCAGAGCTGAGTGTAACCAAGGCTGTGTTTTGTCCCAGGCAGGACCAGACAGGCTCCAGGGGGTGTGAAGTGGTGGATATTAGGGTGCAGCAGAATGGAACCAGACTAATTAGTCTATTTCCATGAATTGCCGACTGGCCGTCTGCTACATGGTGAGAAGACTTATCATATTATCCTACTGATTCATGGCACACTGTGACAGACGCTGTTTCACTGTCAATGCTTGGATGGGAAACAAAAATGCTGTTCCTCAAAGTATGATTCATTACTAATGTCAAGTAAATTAAGCAATCTGTATTGTCACGGACTGAGGGGTTCACAAACTCAATACAAGCCTGATGAAACTTTAAAGGGGAGTTCCAAGTGGCGCAGTAGTCTAAGGCACTGCATCGCAGTGATAGCTGTGACACTAGAGGTCCTGGTTCAAGTCCAGGCTCTGTCGCGACCGGGAGACCCATGGGGCGGTGCACAGTTGGTCAAGCGTCGTCCGGGGAGGTTTTGGCCAGCCGGGATGTACTTGTTCCATCGCGCTCTAGCGACTCCTGTGGTGGGCCGGGTGCAATGCACGCTGACCCGGTCGCCAGGTTTAAGGTGTTTCCTCTGACACATTTGTGCGGCTGGCTTCCGGGTTAAGCGGGCATTGTGTCAAGAAGCAGTGCGGCTTGGCTGGGCCGTGCGGCTCTCGACCTTCGCCTCTCCCGAGTCCGTACGGGAGTTGCAGCATTGGGACAAGACTAATTACCAGTTGGATATCAAGAAAATCGGGGAGAAAAAGGGGGTACAATTTTTCTTTAATACTGCTACACAAACAAGTCATATAAGCAAGGTTGGTTCCTGCATGAGACTGACTGATACCACACCAGGCTTCTTACCTTGAAACTGAGATACTTCTTTTGGTTCCCAGAGCAATGTTCTGGGCATACTGCCAAATTGCTTAGTCAATCTGTCACTCTCATGAACCCAACCATGCATGACAGGTTATTAGACAGCAGCATTATTCTAAACATACGATTGAATACACACAGAACATTTCCATCACAATGCATTACTAACGTCAAGTGGAAAAGGTGCAGAGTAACAAAGGTGCAGGTTATCAGTGTGTTCATGTGGTTTCATAAGCAGTATGACTCCCAGAAATGGCTATGTGACGGCAGCTAGTCTGTTCGTCTGTAGAGTGGTGCCAGGTTTGGTCCTCTCCTCTCTCTTCCCAGGACGGCCACAGCAGCCAGTCATCCACTCACATGGTCTCTGTGTGACTTCCTCAGACAAACCCCCTTTGTCTAAAGCTACCACACTCACACACACACACACACACACACACACACACACTGCATTCCAGAGACAGGGAAACACCCAACTCAACCCGACAACAATCAAACCAAGTGCACATAAAAACTCAAGATGTTGTCGCCAAAAGATTTTAGCCTTAGGATTCATATCTGTGTTCAACAGATTCCAAACAAAGCTCCCCGTGACTGATCATCTACATGGTCACACTAGTGTGCATGTTACACCATAGAGGCAGTTCTGTTCTGGGCTAAACAGTCACATGATCACACAGGCCTTAGTCATGTGATGGGGGACTGACTGTGTGGTGGGATCAGACCAGCTGACCCTTCAGCAGGGGTAAATATGTTAACCTAATCTGCTCAGCTCTACTGAACACAGGCATTGTGAGGAACACCTCAGAGCTCTGTGCTCAGCCAGATTTGATTATACCTCCACTCCCATCAATTCAAACTTTAGAAACTACACAAGCTTCCAACATATAAATGAATGAGATACCAAACCCATTCACAGGGTTGGTTAACTCTTCAGATTCCTCGGGTCTCCGTGGAATTAGGTAAATCCGCTTTTAGTTCTCGCGCTCCACAAAATGTATTACATTTAGATTCCCTGGTGCCACTAGGGCAGTTTGAAACCCTGATGATGAATGAGTTCACAGAGGTGTGCAATAGTTTTGACTGATTGATTTAGTAACTTCTTAATGAAGGCTGTGATGTTGCTTGTGTTCTAATGTAATGTAAAGTACTTGTTATTGGATCTTGTTATATTTCTTTAAAATCTTTTGCTTTGTGGTCTCAGGCCACCATTGAAAATGAACACTGGTCTCAACTGGACTCCCCTGATTAAATAAAAGTAGCTAAGAATGTATCAAATGACAATAGAACAGACTCCAAAACAGAAATGCCAAAAAAAAGACCTGTCAATTCTAAGTCTGTGTTCAAAAACCTAGCGGAGGTGTAAGTGGGAGCATCACAGTGAAAGTGTCTCTCTGGTCTCAGTGTAAAAGGTTACATCGCCGTGCACCAGCCACATATTGTAACAATGAGGAGGGCTTGTAAAGCTCTGCATTGACATGATTGGGGCTTCCTGTATAAACACAAACACTTCTTTGACAACTTCCTTCACAAAAGCTCTGAGAAGCATAAGAAATATACATGCCCTGACTTCTGCAGAGGCCGTATCTCAGTAAATGCTGTACAGCCACTGCAGACCTCAGACTGACCATACAGAGGCTTTAAGGATGTCTGTCCGTGGTGTTATCTAATCCTCCAGACTAGAGCCAGGCGTGTGTGTGTGTTGGCCCTGTGGCATCACTTAACTACACTCTCACCTTAGCAGCACCAGTCAATCTCCTACTACCTATAAAACATTCACCAGCTAAAGTCAGGACCAAAAATAGCATAGACCTGTCAGGAACCTCCCTGTCATAGAGCTAGGAGCCAGCCAGGGGACAACACAGACCACAGTCACAGCTCTGACTCCTTTAACCCTTTATTTCATTCGTTTGAATGAACATTGAAAATCGATACCAGTGAAAGTTTTGAACGGAGAGAGTTGAGGTTGAGCAGAAATCTCTCTCACACTCACTCAACGTGCAGCCAGGCATAACAACCCAATACCTCTCCGTCAGATCACTGACAGCAGCCTCGCTCTTCTCTCCTAAACGCTTCAAATCGATCTGTGGGCACATTGTATCCACTCACCTCACCAGGCGTTTGATAGACAAAAGGCTGCCAGCAAGAGCCAGCTATCTTTAAATAGATCATTTAGCAGATTACAGGCCTAGACTGAGGGATTTCTAAGCACGCAGAGACAAAAGGACATGGTAGGGAAGTGATACTGAAACAATGGAAATCTGTTCTGAAGTTCACGGAGCTCGCTAGGTAAAAGTTGAAAAATAATGTATTTGTGAGATCAGATTAGGCAATTAAGCAAATTGTAATACTTGTATCATTACGGTGCCTCAGCCCACTCACAATATGTGGACAACGAACACGATCATCTGTGATATTTGATCACAGGATATGACAGATATACACACACATACACTGAATGTACAAAACATTAAGGTCACCTGCTCTTTCCATGACAGACTGACCAGGTGAATCAAATCAAATTTTATTGGTCACATACACATGGTTAGCAGATGTTATTGGTCACATACACATGGTTAGCAGATGTTATTGGTCACATACACATGGTTAGCAGATGTTAGTGGTCACATACACATGGTTAGCAGATGTTATTGGTCACATACACATGGTTAGCAGATGTTATTGGTCACATACACATGGTTAGCACATACACATGGTTATGTTATTGGTCACATACACATGGTTAGCAGATGTTATTGGTCACATACACATGGTTAGCAGATGTTATTGGTCACATACACATGGTTAGCAGATGTTATTGGTCACATACACATGGTTAGCAGATGTTACTGGTCACATACACATGGTTAGCAGATGTTATTGCGAGTCTGACAAAATACTTGTGCTTTTAGTTCCGACGGTGCAGCAATATCTAACAATTCCCCAACAACTATCTAATACACACAAATCGAAGTAAAAAAATGGAATAAGAATATAAATATATGGATGAGCAATGACAGAGCGACATAGGCAAGATGGTATAGAATACAGTATAAACATATAAGATGAGTAATGCAAGATATGTAAACATTATTAAAGTTGCATTATTGAAGTGACTAGTGATCCATTTACTAAAGTGGCCAATGATTTCAAGTCTTTATGTTGGCAGCAGCCTATCTATGTTAGTGATGGTTGTTTAACAGTCTGGTGGCCTTAAGATAGAAGCGGTTTTTCAGTCTCTCGGTCGCAGCTTGATGCACCTGTACTGACCTCGCCTTCTGGATTGTAGCGGTGTGAACAGGCAGTGGCTCGGGTGGTTGTTGTCCTTGATGATCCTTTGACATAGAGTGCTGTAAGTGTCCTGGAGGGCAGGTAGTTTGGGAAAGGGGGATACCTAGTCAGTTGTACAACTGAATGCATTCATCTGAAATGTGTCTTCTGCATTTAACCCAACCCCTCTGAATCAGAGAGGAGCGGGGGGCTGCCATAATCGACATCACCCATGGCCACGCAGTCATGGGTGAACAGAGAGTACAGGAGAGGGCTGAGCACGCACCCTTGTGGGGCCCCAGTGTTGAGGATCAGCGAAGTGGAGATGTTGTTTCCTACCTTCACCACCTGGGGGTGGCCCATCTGGAAGTTCAGGACCCAATTGCACAGGGTGAGGTTTCGTATAGCTATAACGATTGGTTGACGGTAGGTGGGGTCAGGAGTTCCTGGATAAACACAAACTCACTTCTTTGACAACTTCCTTCACAGCAGCTCTGCATGAAAGCTATGATCCCTTATTAGTTTACTTGTTAAATCCCCCTCAATCAGTGTAGATGAAGGTGAGGAGACAGGTTAAAGAATGATTTTTAAGCATTGAGACATGGATTGTGTACACATGCCATTCAGAGGGTGAATGGGCAAGACAAGATATTGAACTGCCTTTGAACGGGGTAGAGAGGTAGGTGTCAGGCGCAAGTTTCCTGTGTGTATCAAGAAAGGTCAACTCAACATTAGGAAGGAGTTCCTAATGTGTTGTACACTCAGCTTATATTTAAGTCTACTTTAGTCAGTGGTGACACAATGACCTCAGAAAGCCCCCATTCCAGCACTTTCCATGTCCTCACAATCCACTCAACCACAGTTCAGAGCATGAAGAGATTGTTTTTATTACCCAGACAATTCAATTGGACTTCCATCACCACATTATTATAAAGCCTCTCTCTCATTCCCCAACCCTTCTCTCTCTCGTTACCGGTTTCAGTCGACAAAACCTTTCCCCTTTTCCTGTGAGTGTGTAATGCCTCACCCCAGGCCTGCTGGCTGGTGGGCGGTCACATGATGATCCAATGACCCAGTACTCCAGGGAAACAAAATCTCTCTGTCTACACTGAGGTGTTCCTCTGTGAGACTGAGGTCTTCCTCTGATGATCAGAGACAACAGAGTTGTAGCAGGATCTTTGTTAGAACATGGTACAATTCAGAAAAATATAATTATCTTCGATTAATAGGAGATGGTGTGTGTTTTTCATGTCAAAACAGAATGACACTTTGACACTATCAGTTTTCTGCTGCAGAGAACACATCCTTACGTGATGAAGACCAAAGTTAAAATTCAGACTGCCATGTCTTTGTTCTAGTTTTCAGACGACCTTTCTTGTACATTATGTATGACAGACAAGCCATAGACAGTCAATCACGAGTGTTTAAAATGTTTTCTATGACGACAACCAATGTTGAAAGGTCAGAGGTCACAGCCTAAACACATCAGCAGTGTGACGTCTATAGAACCAACCATTAACTTCTAATCGAACTAGTCTTTGTGCTCCATTATAACCCTGAAAAGGTTTTTTTAAAAGGGGATCACACTCTGGTTTTCCGCACCGCTCGTCCGGACACGGGCCAGAGAGCTGGGTGCATGAACCCTGATGTCCTTGGTCGTCACTGTGGGAACAGGAGGAGGATCTATACTTTGGTACGCTGCACCACGGCTCTCACCTATGGTGTTGACACAGTGGATAAAATAGTACTACGCCTCTGTGTTTCATTAGCTCCCTATCAGCCGTGAAATAAAGCTGCCACCTGTGCCCTCAGCCACTCCCCCCTCTCTTTCATCTCCTCTCTCCATCTCTTCCTCTTTTACTCAGTGACAGTCTGTTTCAAGGAGGCTCAAGACACCCCCCTCTCCCCATCTTACACTCATTCACACAATTTATTCCAAGGACAGACAGTGTGTCTCCAAGTTGTCATGGCACATTCTTCAAGAATTCTGACAATTATTTAACCATTAGCTCCTCATTTCCATCCCAGCAGGGGACCGTGAGGAGGGACGTCCATTTGTAACTAGTTGCTCGTCAATAATCTGATTAATATCAGTCATAATAGATCAAAGGGAATGTCAAGCTCTTTCTCTCTCTCTCTTTCATAATGTATTTCCAGGCTGAGCGTGCAGTTCATCAAGTCTAGAAGTTGAGAATCTCTCCTATTCGAACAGTGAGGACTTTCACGCTTCACTTCACTAAGGTCCTATCAAACTGACAAATGCTCATCCACCATCCATTGCTATTACATCACCACTGTCTGCTGTGCTAGGCTGGCTCATTCTCCTCTGACACTGCTGTGGATAGGTAGAGGGGCTCTGTTCTCTAGGACAGAATGTCCTAAACGATCCCTCCACATAGAAATGTATTGTGTAGAATGGACAATGTTCTATCATACAGTGTTCTATCACATTTCTATCTACATTCAGTTTTATGAATGTGTCGTGCTGGGCTACTTTCATCCTGACATCACTGTAGATTAGAACCGTTTCAGTTGGATCACATGGAACAGGTTTTGAGCAGCTCCCTCTGGGACCAGTGACCTAATAACAAAACACTGCTAAAAGAAAGGGAGTACGGTCATTGAGATTGGATTGAATTGAGCACAAAGCCATTTCAACCTTTTGAGATGCACCTGAGCAATGTTCCTGTCTCTGTGTGATCTCTAAAGAATGAGTGTGTGCTGTGTAGTGAGATCTGATTCTCTGAGGGGGACCGCATTAAGGGTTATGCCCCCCTTTATCAGCACTCTTTATCAGCACCTGGTCGTGCTGCTGCTCCAGTTTCAACTGTTCTGCCTGCGGCTATGGAATCCTGACCTGTTCCCCGGACCTGCCACCTGTCCCAGACCTATTATTTGACCATGCTAGTCATTTATGAACATTTGAACATCTTGGCCATGTTCTGTTATAATCTCCACCCGGCACAGCCAGAAGAGGACTGGCCACCTCTCATAGCCTGGTTCCTCTCTAGGTTTTAGCCTTTCTAGGGAGTTTTTCCTAGCCAACGTGCTTCAACACCTGCATTGCTTGCTGTTTGGGGTTTTAGGCTGGGTTTCTGTACAGCACTTGAGATATCAGCTGATGTACAAAGGGCTATATAAATAAATTTGATTGGATTTGATTTAGTGTTCCTATCCAAGGGCCCGCAACCAACACGTGGAACATTACCAAGTTCAACCACTCACTGGCTCAATCTCTCCTGATGTGGCCTTTTCTGCTTCATTAAATCACTGCAATCCATCATCAGCCTCTTGGTCCACAGGGCCCTCCCTGTGTAGGTTGATACTCAGCAGTACGGTTGGTAATACTGGAGCTGTAGCAGCTCAATAGTTATAGGCAGGGCCAAAGATATACAGAGTTTGGTGGTCAACTTGCTTTGAGATTCTAGAATTATGATGGGCACCATGTTGGAACCAAATGAATGGAAAGTAGAATGTTATTGGATGGAAAGGAATTAACCGGATACTTAAAGGAGAGCAACAAGACAAAATGGAATAAGGAGGAGCTCTGTGGATCCCTGTTCAAGAAGTAGCCCAGTCTGTCCGCACAGAGACACACGTACAGTATGAGGGTGTTAAGTCATATGTTATTACCACCTGGCTGAAAGACCCTGGTCCGAGAGACACGGAGGGTGGGTGCAGCGAGGTGTGATAACACTGTGATTACACAGCTCACACAGTCATAATACTGCTATTTAACCTGGCTACAGCTAGATCAATACGGGAAGCTTGAGTCGAAGCTCTATGAGTGAGGTCTTCAGGGGAAATACGTACTCATGTCCATTGAGAGTTGCATAGTATTTTCATGCAGCAAGCCTCCGTCAAGGAAATTAGCTTTTTTTTCTTTATCTCGGAAAAATGGTTTTAAAGAGACCAAGCATATTACATCATATTGTAATGTACAGTACAGCTTTTGAATTGATGACATTTGCACAACAACAAAAAAAAATGTTTTTTTGATCAGATAAAGTGTTTGTGTGAACTTTAGAAACCCCTGACCGGATCCTAAGTCTAAACACTAACGACAAGTGGTGTCATGGCCCGTTATCCGTTTAGCTCAGATCCTACTAATCCCAAAACGTCCCTCCTGTCCCGTTCTGTCCCTAGAAACACAGCACAACAGTCACAACACCATACATAGGCAGTAGACCCTGTGTAAGTATCCCACTGGTGGACACAGATGCTGTAGTACTGTATTACTGACTATCAGGAATAATGAAACACTAAGAACATGCTATACAGTACATCTAATGTAACAGAGTATAGGCTACTTTACATAATGGTAACATTACATGCTCATGAGTTTCCCTTTCAAAGCAAATTAATTCAATATCTTCTTGTCCCAGTTGGAGAGATCCATTGTGCAGTCAGATATGATCATTTACATGTCTGTATATTCACCTCATAATCACCTCTCAACAACATGACCCCATTATATCATGATGTGGTTCTAGTGTTTCATTAAGGTCCCTCCCCCTGGCGAGTATAAATGAGATTATCTATCTATGTGGACAGCGAGAGAGAGAGAGAGAGAGCTCCCCCACTCCTAACCTAATCCCCAGGAGACAGGAAGTCAGCAGGAGAGAGACTTCCTGTCCAGACGAGCAGATTAGTCAGCAGCCAAACAGCCATGGCCAGAGAGTTTCAGGCTCTGTCCCACCTTTCTAGTATTGACCAGTGTGTTACTGTTGTGTGCTTGTGTCTGTCGGTCGGTCGCCCGATCTGCTTCATACATGTTTCATCGCTCACCTTCGTGTTAATGAATAATGCATTACTGTCTCTATGCTGTTGTTGTTTCTATGTTTCTGTGTATGTGTATGATTTTGTACTTGTGTTTTGAGTGAACCCTCAGGAATAGGGAAGAGTAGCTGCTGTGGGATCCAAATAATTGAATAGCAAACAGATGTCATTGGCTGAGACTGATGACAGAATCATGACATGTTGACAAGGAGGAGATGGTGGAAAAATGCATAAAAAGACAACCAGGAGAGGAACAGCGGGCACCTTGTGCAAACTGACAGCTACAAAGATTACAGTGCTGCCTTCGAACACTTTTGCGGGAATGACAATTTGAAATTGTCAACCTAAAAAAGGTACACTTGCATAACTGTGTGTGTGTGTGTGTAAAAATCTTCTCCTCTCCTCTTTTTCTCCTCCTCTTTTCTCCTAACGCCAGACAGCATTACTACGCATTAGATCAAAGTTCAGGGGGGCCCGAGCTTTTCGTTACACATTACACTCTCGCTCTCTCCACAGTCCCCTCGTGACTAACTAACCCAGTGCGTACTGCATCCAAGGGCTTTCCTCCCTCTACTCACTGTCACAGGACTGCAGGACTGCCCATCAAAAGTTACAGTATGTTATTCAATAGTCATGTATGTAGTGAAGTCCTATGGGTGTAGGTTTATAGCCAATCACCAAGACGACATCACTATTTGCTGTTCTTTAATTCACGCCCATCATCTCTCAACAGAGCGAGGCTGTGTGAATCAGAGTCTGTCTGTCTGTCAGCCTGTCTGTCAGCCCGTCTGTTTGCTGATAAACACACGTCTCAACACGCGGCTACAGTCATGGCCTTCAGAGGTGACGCGCTGGACGACTCGCATGTATACCCCGACTAATCCATTGATGTTCTGTGTAGTTTTGTTGTTGAGCCAAAGATGCCATGTTATTGAGGTGATCCATTCATCACAAATAATCACTGAAGCACAAAATTGAATAAACTGAAGTTTCTCTCCTCCACAATTCAGATCTATAAGCAGTATGCATATTAAGCCCAGAGAGCCAGGTGTGTGCACTGGGCAGCTACCCTTTAATACCTGAGAGCACCACGCTATGTCTCATTCATTCAGTTAATGGCTACAGTCAGTAATATGTCCATAAGCTTCTTCAAATGCCTCGGACCCCGTGGCCTCATGGGAGCAGCCCTCTGGATTAGCGCCAAACACGCATTACTGTACTGAACTGGATAACCCACAGCCCATAGTCTCCACTGTAAGCTATTGATTTCCCCAGCAGCACACATCAACACTAAAACCACTGGATTACGAAATCTCCACAAAACTATGCTAGACATATGGTCTAATGTGTGGTAATGGGATGTGTTCTTGCCTGGTCATAAAGACAGAAGGAGTGTTTGTTTGCTTTAGGTAAACCAGTGGAGGCTGGTGGGAGGAGCTATAGGAGGATGGGTTCATTGTAACAGCTGGAATAGAACGGTATCAAAACACATCCAACATATGGAAACCATGTTTGAATCTGTTCCATTTATTCCATTCATTACAATGAGCCCGTCCTCCTATAGCTCCTCCCACCAGCCTCCTCTGATGTAAACTTATGAACAGGTGGTTTATGGATATCTGAAATATTTTTGCTTAATCTTTTAACATGCAACACAGAACATAAATAAATTAGAAGTGTGTATTTGCACTGTTGGGATGTTGTTGTTTTACAAAACTTTACCAGGGGTCTCTACCTCATGAGTTCAATTCCATTATTGTTATATTTACATTTCAGTCAATGAGTCAGTTGTCAATCATTAT
Source organism: Oncorhynchus tshawytscha (assembly GCF_018296145.1). NCBI lineage: Eukaryota > Metazoa > Chordata > Actinopteri > Salmoniformes > Salmonidae > Oncorhynchus > Oncorhynchus tshawytscha. The sequence continues at coordinate 2,871,895 of NC_056442.1, read as the reverse complement.
TCTTCCTAAATTAAAACATACTGAATTGATGGTTTGGCGTGTGCTGTCAATTACGTCTGTCATTGCGCACATCAGTTTGACTTTATCCTATCTGCCGACCAACGTGCGGTTATATCAGAATCTATTTCATGAAAAAGACACGAGGTGACATTGATGCTGTATCAGCAGTCAGCACAGGTTCCTGGTGATGACAGAAGACAAACATATCAATAAATGATTTTGTCAGCAACTAGGCTATAAATTACATACACAAATCTAATAGGCTACAAGTGACTACTCTGTTAAGCTCGAGGAACAATTGTAGAACCCTATAGACTTCAATTGTGGTTTAAATGCAACTATGATGGTTTGCTCTTTCCGTATTCTAAGCTGAGTCCATACTTCACCTTACAGAGTCAAGACGATAGTGACATTGTGCAATTCAAATAGTTTAAACCGACCCATTACACACTTCTTGCTTAATTTATTTTAATTGTTATGATGTAGCCTATTTAACCTTTCACACTCTAGGGAATTGGCCGATATGGATAGGGCTAAATTGAAATGTTTCTTACAGAAGAAATATTAAAATGCATAACCATTGTAGCAACTGAAAGGGAACAGTTTGAAGAAAATTATGAGACGAAAGATGAGTACAAAACAGCTCACCTGACAAAAAAAAAACCATCCAAACATTACACTTGATTTTATGTGCATTTTACATTTACGCCACATTTGTTGATAACGAAATCTGAAAATACTCTGGACACATTCAGTAACCTGAATGGGGTGTGGGGTAGGTGAAACATAAAACAAAAACATTTGTTTTTTGTTTCAAACAACGTTTGAAACATAAAACAAAAACATTTGTTTTTTGTTTCAAACAACGTTTGAGTGAGAGTACTAACTGGTGTCTCCAAGTAACCACACCTCTCCAAAGTGTGCACAGTTCCTAAGCAATTGCAATGCACTTTTAATGACTCAAAGAAGAGTCTTCAACTATAAGGTCATTTTTTTGCTCTCCTAGCTGTGACGTTGAGGAACTAGAACAAGCACACTTGTAATTCTTTCATTTGGAACAGACCTGAATCACCGCCATCACACAATTACTGTTGTTTACACAACCCAAAAACGGTCCGTTATAAATCGCAATCTAGGTCAGGTGGGCATGATTTGAAAGCTTGTTCTATTGCCAACATGACTAGCTAAGTTATAAAATACGATCTAACAGCTTTTACGAGGCAATTCAGAGAAACAAATCGTACTTTTGGTGTACATAGAAAGGAGTCATTAGTGCATTCGGGTGCGCGTGCCAAGACACATTTTCTTCATAATAAACAGTCTCATTCTGTTCAGAACAACAAAGAGTATGACGACATGTCATCTTGTAACTGTACATAAAACATAAATGGTCATAAACGTTGACACTGTATACGACATGAGTTTTATCATTTTGAAATGTGAAGTTCACATTTGGACTCACTGATTGGCTTGCCTGTATGACATCAAAGCGGTATTTACTATAATCCTCAATTTATTCAGACAACAAAACATTTGCAAATGTTGCCCAATTAGCGGGTGGGATAGGGGCAATATTTTGTCGTGCGTGGTCCTCAAATTCAGAAAGGCTGTCAGTCAAAACCCACACAGCGCTGTGAAGTGCATAGCCAGAGCTCTGACGTCATGTATAGAGTGTTCCTGTACAGCCACTACGTTCCAATTTAGGAGTTTATTAGTGCGGAAATCTGCCATTTCAACCGGTATATGGGTACGAGTGTATAGGGCAACATAGGAAATGGAAACGCATAAGTGTTCATAGAAACGCAACAACGTTTCATTGAGAATAGACTGTAAAGCCGCAACCACCTGACCAACAAGTTGGTAGCCTAGACCCCATATACTTTTGTTTTGGCACAACCAAATGGATCCCAAGAAAGTAATTCAGTGCAATAGGCTACTTACCCATCTGGTGATGAACTTCCGAATAGAGCTAAAATCCATTCTTTAACAGGTTCCAGCTGCTCCAAGCAATTTCTTTTTGACCGTCTTCTTTAATCTTTTGACGCTAGCTAATTTTTTATTTCTACTCTATACTCCATGACTTTCGGACGGTCCCCTTTTTCTGCCTAATAACTATAATAGTCTGGGTGCGACTATTGTAATCCTATACGATCAGTCACCTATTTGTCTCTCTATGAAAGGTAAAGCTCAAATGTCCACGCGCTTTCATAGTTCTGGTTTCATTCATATGCTGGCATGTTAGTCTATGATTCAGCAGCCAGTGCAGTATTCTTTTCCCCTAATGTTTCAGACGCAAAGTCCCCTACTTCTACTAGTCAGAAGTAGCGTCTTCTTTTCCCTCTCCTGCCTTCTCTCGCTCACCTTCCTCGCGCCGGTAATCTTCTTGGCTCTCCGCTGTGGGAAATAACAGTTTTTCTTCCATCATAGGCTACGTCACTGGGACCCATAAGCGCTTGCGCACTCTAGTGTCACACACTTACCAACTGGAATGTATCAGCTTCGATCAGGCATGCATGCTCGTCTTTTCTCAGCAGAATCGCTTAACACTTCTTCAGGATTGGTGGGTCCCCTGCGGATGGTTGAGCTAATGTAGATTTATGCGATTAGCATGAGGTTGTAAGTAACAAGAACATTTCCCAGGACATAGACATATCTGATATTGGCAGAAAGCTTATATTCTTGTTAATCTAACTCCACTGTCCAATGTACAGTAGCTATTACAGTGAAAGAATACCATGCTATTGTTTGAGGAGAGTGCATAGTTTTGAACATGAAAAGTTATTAATAAACAAATTAGGCCCATTTGGGCAGTCTTGATACAACATTTTGAACAGAAATGCAATGGTTCCTTGGATCAGTCTAAAACTTTGCACATACACTGCTGCAATTTAGTGGCCAAAATCTAAATTGCACCTGGGCTGGAATAATACATTATGGCCTTTCTTTTCCATTTCAAAGATGATGGTACAAAACGGTTGTTTTTTTCTTTGTATTATCTTTTACCAGATTTAATGTGTTATATTCTAATACATTCCTTTCACATTTCCACAAACTTTTAAAAGTGTTTCCTTTTAAATGGTACCAAGAATATGCATATCTTTGCTTCAGGGCCTGATCTACAGACAGTTAGATTGTTCTTAACTAATTCACAAAACTGTTGCACTAAGAGTTAGAAACAAAATTGAATGGCAAATTCCCCATTAATGCATGGCAGCGAACCATGGTAAAGTTTTGGACCATAAAGCCTAATTCATTTTGGCACGTGCAGGCTACAATAAACTTAAATCAAAAAGTGTGTGTGTGTTTGTGAGAGGGAGAAAGAGAGAGTTCACAAACCTGCTCTACTAACACACTGAAGCCTCAGGGCCAAAACATCCAATCAATCAGATAAAGCCAAATTACAACACAGTCAAAACAAAATATGGCACCCAGTAGAGGAAAAGCTGTGCAACCACTGCACCACAGCAAAACCCAAAACAGAGCTGTATTTCCTGACAAAATGTCACAAATTTAAAACAATTAGAGAGTGTCATTTCCCCAAATTTGAAACCCTTTCTCAAGGTTTCAAAGACCTCTCTGATGAGGATAGGCTAACTGCCCTGTTGCGGGAGGACGCAGAGAGGTGTGCGTTGGCAGCGCACTACATTGCTGCCTGCCATATAATGAGGGACATAGTCATGCCAATAAACTTAATTGAATTGAGAGAGAGCGACTTGAATCAGTTATAGAACCTATTGCCCTTTTATGGTTGTGAGGTCTAGGGTCCACTTTCCAACCAATAATTCACTAAATGGGACAAACACCAAATTGAGACTCTGCATGCAGAATTCTGCAAAAAATATCCTCAGTGTACAACATAAAACACCACATAATGCATGCAGAGCAGAATTAGGCCCGATACCCACTAATTATCAAAATCCAGAAAAGAGATGTTATTTCTACAACCACCTAAAAGGAAGCGATTCCCAAACCTTCCATAACAAAGCCATCACCTACAGAGAGAGGAACCTGGAAAAGAGTCCCCTAAGCAAGCTGGTCCTGGGGCTCTGTTCACAAACACAGACCCCACAGAGCCCCAGCGACACAATTAGACCCAACCAAATTATAAGAAAACAAAAAGATAATTCTTTCCAATGTGTGAAGTAATTAACAAAAAAACAGAGCAAACTAGAATGCTAGTTTGGCCCTAAACAGAGTACGCAGTGGCAGAATACCTGACCAATGTGACTGCCCCAAACATAAGGAAAGCTTTGACTATGCACAGACATAGTGTGCATAGCCTTGCTATTGAGAAAGAACACCTTAGCCTGTCTTCTCTTGAGAGCCAAGTCTGTCTATGTGCACACTGCCCACAAAATGAGGTGGAACCTGAGCTGCACTTCCTAAACTCCTGCCCAATGTATGACCATATTAGAGACACATATTTCCCTCAGATTACAGAGACCCACAAAGAATTTGAAAACAAACCCAATTTTGATAAACACCCATTTCTACTGGGTGAAATACCACAGTGTGCCATCACAGGAGCAATATTTGTGACCTGTTGCCACAAGAAAAGGGCAATTAGTGAAGAACAAACACCATTGTAAATTACAACCCATGTTTATTTAGTTTCCCTTTTGTACTTTAACTATTTGCACATCGTTACAACACTGTATATTGACATACTATATAACATTTGAAATGTCTTTATTCTTTTGGAACTTTTGTGAGTGTAATGTTTATTGTTCATTTGCATTGTTCATTTCACTTTTATTTATTATCTACTTCACTTGCTTTGGCAATGTTAACATATGCTTCCCATGCTAATAAGGCCCTTGAATTGAAATTGAATTGAGAGCGAGAGCAAGAGACAGAGACATAGACAGAGAGTTGTCCACTACTTGGGTCATGAAATACTTGCCTTGTACCCCAACTGTCCACACTCCTGGTTCTGAAATGCAAAATAACTGTCTTTCGATACGGCTGTATTTCAAATCAAATCAAATTTTATTTGTCACATACACATGGTTAGCAGATGTTAATGCGAGTGTAGCGAAATGCTTGTGCTTCTAGTTCCGACAATGCAGTAATAACGAGCAAGTAATCTAACTAACAATTCCAAAAAAAACTACTGTCATACACAGTGTAAGGGGATAAAGAATATGTACATAAGGATATATGAATGAGTGATGGTACAGAGCAGCATAGGCAAGATACAGTAGATGATATCGAGTACAGTATATACATATGAGATAAGTATGTAAACCAAGTGGCATAGTTAAAGTGGCTAGTGATACATGTATTACATAAGGATGCAGTCGATGATATAGAGTACAGTATCAACGTATGCATATGAGATGAACAATGTAGGGTAAGTAACATTATATAAGGTAGCATTGTTTAAAGTGGCTAGTGATATATTTACATCATTTCCCATCAATTCCCATGATTAAAGTGGCTGGAGTAGAGTCAGTGTCATTGACAGTGTGTTGGCAGTAGCCACTCAATGTTAGTGGTGGCTGTTTAACAGTCTGATGGCCTTGAGATAGAAGCTGTTTTTCAGTCTCTCGGTCCCAGCTTTGATGCACCTGTACTGACCTCGCCTTCTGGATGGCAGCGGGGTGAACAGGCAGTGGCTCGGGTGGTTGATGTCCTTGATGATCTTTATGGCCTTCCTGTAGCATCGGGTGGTGTAGGTGTCCTGGAGGGCAGGTAGTTTGCCCCCGGTGATGCGTTGTGCAGACCTCACTACCCTCTGGAGAGCCTTACGGTTGAGGGCGGTGCAGTTGCCATACCAGGCGGTGATTCATTGCAATTAATTCCAATACATTTAAAAATTTACTTTGAAAATGTATTTCAAAATTAACAGTCAACTAGCTATCTACTTAGCTTACAATTTGACCACCATAAGCATGGGGCGAAGGCTAGGAACAACTGAGATGGGAACCTTTAGCGCCATTGCCTTGTTTTGGAGGGTAATATTTTCATGTATTTTTCCCATCTCTTCTTGCTAGCAACGCTTTCGGCGGGTTCCGTTAAAATGGCTGTTACTGAGAGTGAAAACCCAAAGCAAGAACAATCGTAGTGGGTACAACTGCATCCAGTAGTATCGCTGGTGTCTGATAAGGAAAACTAAAGACTGCAACGCAATGGCTGCCCTAGATCAAAAGTCCCCCAACGTCCTCCTCCAAAGTCTCTGCTGCAGGATCACTGGGAAGAGCGAAGGTAGCTATGATGCTAGCTAGTTAGATTGGCCAGGCGCGGTTATGTGCAGCTAGCCTGGTCTGTTGCTAGCTAGCTAACATTTAACAGTGATGCTGATATAACAGTTGTATATCAGCGTTCAGCTCGCCAGCTAGCTACAGTAGCTAACTACGTTTTTAGTTAAGTCAAGTTTGTGTGACAGCCAACGCTAGTTAGCTTAGGCTAGCTAGTAACTGTACACCTAGCCAGCCAAGTCAGAGATGGTAGGCTATGTATGGACCCCAGTTAGTTTGACCCTTATTTGTATTTAGGTGATGGCTACATCCAAGGCTTTAACTAGCTAACTACCAAAAGTGTGTCATAGCTACATATAGGTAGCTGCAGATACGGTTGACAACAGTCCAACCACGCCTTGTTCAAGTAAGTTAGCTAGTTAGGGATAGCTAGCTTGGCTTGCCAGGATGCCAGAAAGTTTGCCTAATAAATCTGACTTTGATACTCAATTCTTAGTATACAGTCTGAAACAAAGCACTGCACAATCGTGGACATTTTCCTTACAAGGCATTATGTTGAATACAATTACGTTTGAACTTACTATACCGGTTGTCTGTGCAGCTAGTCTTTCACCTGCTCGAAATATGAGACAAAATATTCACCCGAAAGTATTGTTTACCCGACTTTTTAGAGCGCAGGTATTGAAGTTTAATTTTCTATCACCTGGCACATGCTCAAAACCATGTTAACACCTGTTAGTATGCATGCACTTACCGTCTTGTCACGTGCCTTTGATCATGAGCAAAGATCTTGATTGCCACACACACACAACCGCGTTTTGAAGTCATTTTAATAATACTTTCCTGTGGATATTGTCTCAAGTACCAACACCATAGACAATCGGCAGAGTAAGTTCATATATATACTGCTCAAAAAAATAAAGGGAACACTAAAATAACACATCGTAGATCTGAATGAATGAAATATTCTTATTAAATACTTAGTTGAATGTGCTGACAACAAAATCACAAAATGATCAATGGAAATCAAATTTATCAACCCATGGAGGTCTGGATATGGAGTCACACTCAAAATTAAAGTGGAAAACCACACTACAGGCTGATCCGACTTTGATGTAATGTCCTTAAAACATGTCAAAATGAGGCTCAGTAGTGTGTGGCCTCCACGTGCCTGTATGACGTCCCTACAACGCCTGGGCATGCTCCTGATGAGGTGGTGGATGGTCTCCTGAGGGATCTCCTCCCAGACCTGGACTAAAGCATCCGCCAACTCCTGGACAGTATGCATGTTGCACTCCTGGACAGTATGGATGTTGCAGGCAGCAGAAAGTTCTCCACGGCATCTCCAGACTCAGTGCTCAGTGTGAACCTGCTTTCATCTGTGAAGAGCACAGGGCGCCAGTGGTGAATTTGCCAATCTTGGTGTTTTTTGGCAAATGCCAAACGTCCTGCACGGTGTTGGGCTGTAAGCACATCCCCCACCTGTGGACGTCGGGCCCTCATACCACCCTCATGGAGTCTGTTTCTGACCGTTTGAGCAGACACATGCACATTTGTGGCCTGCCGGAGGTCATTTTGCAGGGCTCTGGCAGTGCTCCTCCTGCTCCGCCTTGCACAAAGGCGGAGGTAGCGGTCCTGCTGCTGGGTTGTTGCCCTCCTAAGGCCTCCTCCACGTCTCCTGATGTACTGGCCTGTCTCCTGGTAGCGCCTCCATGCTCTGGACACTACGCTGACAGACACAGCAAACCTTCTTGCCACAGCTCGCATTGATGTGCCATCCTGGATGAGCTGCACTACCTGAGCCACTTGTGTGGGTTGTAGACTCCATCTCATGCTACCACTAGAGGGAAAGCACCGCCAGCATTCAAAAGTGACCAAAACATCAGCCAGGAAGCATAGGAACTGAGAAGTGGTCTGTGGTCCCCACCTGCAGAACCACTCCTTTATTGGGGGTGTCTTGCTAATTGCCTATAATTTCCACCTGTTGTCTATTCCATTTGCACAACAGCATGTGAAATGTATTGTCAATCAGTGTTGCTTCCTAAGTGGACAGTTTGATTTCACAGAAGTGTGATTGACTTGGAGTTGCATTGTGTTGTTTAAGTGTTCCCTTTATTTTATATATATATATATATATATATGAAACATTGGTGATAGACAAGGACATTTCGGCTATTTTTCTAAGTAAATGTGGTAGTATTGCCTGCACAATTGAAGGCATGTTTCGCCACGTTTTGTGACTACCAGAAAGTGTAAGATTGGGAGCTAGCTACTGATTTAGGGGAAACGTTCTGCATCTGTAAGATTTGAACCAGTCTGAAAGATTCATTCACCAGTAGTGACATGGTTTAGGAAAAGCCGATATTCCATGCTCAATACTTCAACTCAACCCTATTTCACATTTCAGCTGAAGTAGCCCACCAGTTCCAGTATGCTGTGAGAGTCGTCGGGAGTAACTATGCTCCCACCATTGAGAGGGATGAGTTCCTAGTGTCAGAGAAGATCAAAAAAGAACGTGAGTGACCTATGACCTATTATTAGAGACCATAATGGGAGTGACCTAAACTGGACAGGTTTGCTGAGTGAATCCTCTTTGAGGGTCCATCTCGACAGTCGAAAGTGGCATCTGCACATCACTGGTTTGCACTTTCTCTGTTACCTTTGCAAACATGCATCCTTTGTTAATGTGGTCTTTTGTTGTTGTTTTCCCAGTAGAGCTTTTCTGTCTCGTGTTAAAGGTACATTTGACAATAAAGAAATACGGTTGTTAAGAGTCTCCATAATAGTAAATCTCAATACATTTTGTTTGTAGTCGGAGTAATGCCACTGCTGACCATCTTATCGATCGCTAAGCATAGTAAAGTAAAAAAAAGCACTTACCCTTTTTCGGTCTGGAGTTGAGCCCCTTTTAATCAACTTGTGTTTTTGGAATTGGTCTATGTCAGTTTATTTAGTGGTCTGATTCTGTTTGTCTTGTCCTTTGGTTCTCCAGTGCTGAAGCAGAGGAGAGAGGGTGACGCTGCCCTGTTCTCTGAGCTCCACAGAAAGCTGCAAACTCAGGTCAGTCTTCTGTTCCAAATACCCTGGTGCATATGCATACTTGTATTGGCTTTGAAAGGAGAACCAATTGAGAATCTGTGTGTTTTGCTTTCCGTTAATAGGGGGTGCTGAAACACAGGTGGTCCGTCTTATACCTGCTGCTCAGTCTATGTGAGGACCCCAGGAAACCGTCCAGGGTGGGTATACTTGTCATTACACCATAGTGCTCTCTCACTCACACACACACACTAACCATAGCTACATATACAGTACTAGTCAACAGTTTGGATACAGCTACTTATTCCAGGGTTTTTGTTTATTTTTACTATTTTCTACATTGTAGAATAATAGTGAAGACATCAGAACTATGAAATAACCCACATGGCATCATGTAGTATCCAAAAAACTGTTGAACAAATCAAAATAGATTTTAGATTTTAGATTCTGCAAAGTAGCCACCATTTGCTTTGATGACCACTTTGTACTCTTGGCATTCTCTCAACCAGCTTCACCTGGAATGCTTTTTCAACAGTTTTGTTGGAGTTCCCACATCTGCTGAGCACTTGTTGGCTGCTTTTCCTTCAATTTGCGGTCCAACTCATCCAAAACCATCTCAATTGGGTAGAGATCGAGTGATTGTGGAGGCCAGGTCATCTGATCAGCACTGCATCACTCTCCTTCTTGGTCAAATATCCCTTACACAGCGTGGTGGTGTGTTGGGTCATTGTCCTGTTGAAAAACAAATGATAGTCCCACTAAGTGCAAACCAGATGGGATGGCGTATCACTGCAGAATGCTGTGGTAGACATGCTGGTTAAGTGTGCCTTCAATTCTAAATAAATCACTGACAGTGTCACCAGCAAAGCACCATCACACCACCTCCTCCATGCTTCACGGTGGGAGCCACACATTCGGAGATCATCCGTTCACCTACTCTCACATAGAAACGGTGGTTGTAACCAAAAATCTCCAATTTGAACTCATCAGACCAAAGGACAGATTTCCAGCGGTCTAATGTCCATTGCTTGTGTTTCTTGGCCCAAGCAAGTCTCTTCTTATTATTGGTCTCCTTTAGTAGTGGCTTCTTTGCAGAAATTCGACCATGAAAGCCTGACTCATGCAGTCTTCTCTAAACAGTTGATGTTGAGATGTGTCTGTTACTTGAAATCTGTGAAGCATATATTTGGGCTGCAATTTCTGAGGCTGGTAACTCTCTAATGAACTTATCCTCTGCAGCAGAGGTAACTCAGGGTCTTCCTTTCCTGTGGCGGTCCTCATGAGAGCCAGTTTCATCATAGCGCTTGATGGTTTTTGTGACTGCACTTGAAGTAACTTTCAAAGTTCTTGCAATTTTACGTATTGACTAACCTTCATGTCTTAAAGTAATGATGGACTGTCGTTTCTCTTTGTTTATTTGAACTGTTCTTGCCATAATATGGACTTGGTCTTTTACCAAATAGGGCTATTTTCTATATACCACCCCTACCTTGTCATAACACAACTGATTGTCTCATATGCATTAAGAAGGAAAGAAATTCCACAAATGATCTTTTAACAAGGCACAGCTGTTGATTGAAATGCATTCCAGGTGACTACCTCATGAAGCTGGTTGAGAGATGCCAAGAGTTTGCAAAGCTGTCATCAAGGCAAAGGGTGGCTACTTTGAAGAATCTCAAATATAAAATTATTATTATTTGGATTTATTTAAGTTTTTTTGGGGGGGGGGGTTACTGCATGATTCCATATGTGTTTTTTCATAGTTTTGATGTCTTCACTATTTTTCTGCTATGTTGGAAATAGTAAAAATAAATATAAACCTTTGTGTCCAAACTTTTGACTGGTACTGTAGATACAGAAAATGAAAGCATTATTATCCTCCAAACTGCATCATCACAAACAGTAATTCCATCGCGGCCATGTTAGTTCTGTAGAACTCCATTAATAACAGAAATAGCTGTTCTATATTATTCCACATTTGATTATTTAATGGATACATCATTGATTTGATAGCATGTGTCATTCCCAGGTTGGCAGCTATGGGGCGCTGTTTGCCCAGGCCCTCCCCCGGGATGCCCACTCCACCCCGTTCTACTGCACTCGGCCCGGGAGCCTGCCACTCAGCTACCCCGAGCGCTCGGGGCCCGGGGGCTCCCAGATCTCCACCAGCATGGGCACCAGTGGCATCAGCAGCCTGGGGGTGTACTCCCTCAATGGGCCCACACCCACCCCTCAGCCCCTGCTGGCCGGGTAAGGCCAATCGATGGAACCCTGTTTGTCCTGTCAGCACCCAGGACTCCATAGTCAGTCGTACATGACTCTAGACTTTCTTCAGTGTTGTTCCTGTGGACTTGCAGGGAGTGTATGCGTTTGTTGTAGATCAGCACCGCACCTGCATAACCAATGAACCTTCAGAATATCAAGGGGTCTTAAATTAGTAGGACATGTTTAAAAAAATATTTTTCTTTGTAGCCATTTGTTGTAGCAGGGTATTTCCATTCTGTTGTGAGCATCAATTATGCATGTCCTTCTCCACAACCCCACAAGCACTTGTGTATAATTAGTCTGGCTATACTCGTCTAGTGCCAGGGTAAGTATCTGATTAGTGGGTGGTTGAGTGGATCATCATCAACACTATAAAAGTCATTTGGAGCTGAGGCATCGCTACAGTGGTGTGACTCTAAAGCCATTCTCTGCTGTCGAAAGGCAAGAGTCCCTCATTAACAGGCTATTAGTGGTAATGGTCCTACAAGACAGTTTGCATTAGGAGAACCAACATGTATAGGGGAAGAGTTATGCAAGTCGAGGGGGAGAAAAAATGTCTATAGTTCCGCGGATGTAAACATACAAAATGGTCCATTAAACATTTCTATGTTTGCTCTCTCCAGACATCCACCCCAGACAGCAGGGCAGCAGCTGGGCTCTCGGCTGGCGTGGGCCCTCCCCAACACCTCTGCCCTAGCACCTACCTCACGGGCCCCGCTCGGCCCCCCACCCCTGTCCACCCGGGCCCCCAGGCCACGCCATGACGGGGACCTCACTGGTGAGCTGGGGGTGGGGACTGACATTGTTGGGATGTATAAGCCTACTTTTTGTGTATGGAACTACATGGCGTAGTTGGGACATGCTTCACGGTTGGAGGACATTTTGTAACATAGGCAGAAGTTGGGCAGGGGGCCTGTAATGGTCCCCTGCCCAAAAGACACATTGCTCTCTGCACAGTGGCTCTACAAACTGAATACTCAATATTAAACAGAAAGAGATTAGGTTGGAGGGAAATGTACCAAGTCTGCAATGAAATGTTCCTGTTCTGCAGTAAGAACCACCTCACATAATTGCCTCATTTCATAAACCGTTTAGTTGCTCTCCCGGTATTTAATTTGTCTTGGTGCTCCACTGACAGGGTTGGGGGCTGACTTAAATATATATACAGAGAGATACTAGCACCTACTCATTCCAGGGTGTTTTCTTTATCTGTACTATTTTCTACATTGTAGAATAATAGTGAAGACATCACAACTATGAAATAACACATATGGAATCATGTAGTAAGCAAAAAAGTGTTTAAACAAATATAAAATATATTTTGATTTGTTCAACACTTTTTTGCTTACTACATGATTCCATGTGTGTTAATTCATAGTTTGGATGTCTTCACTGTTATTCTACAATGTAGAAAATATTAGAAATAAAGAAAAACAATTGAATGATGAGGTGTCCAAACTTTTGACTGGTACTGTAACTTTTATGGCTTTCGTTAATGTTGTCCTACTTTTTGTTGTTTTTCTGAATCCCTCGTTCTTCTTCTCCTCTCCAGCGGAGGTTGGTGAGGCTGCACTGGTCAGAGACATCCTGTATGTCTTCCAGGGGATCGACGGCAAGTTCATTAAGATGAGCAACGCAGACAACTGCTACAAGATCGACTCCAAGGTGACGTGAACATTCGGTCATACGTGAACAATGTCCATGACAAGGTGTCTTTGGTATTTCAGTTTGTGCCCCTTGTTCCTGAAATATTTCCCAGACGAATGCATAAACTGATGACCAACTTCATAAGCTATTTGACCTTTCACCGAGTGTACTAAACATTAGGAACACCTTCCTAATATTGAGTTGCACCCCATTTTTTCCCTCATAACATCCTCAATTTGTCAGGGCATGGACTACAAGGTGTCAAAAGCGTTCCACAGGGATGCTGGCCCGTGTTGACTCCAATACTTCCCACAGTTGTCAAGTTGGCTGGTGGACCCTTCTTGATACACACAGGAAACTGTTGAGTGTGAAAAACCCTGTGCCTGGCACCTACTACCATACCCCCCACCCCCGTTCAAAGGCACTTCAGTGTTTTGTCTGGCGCATTCACCCTCTGAATGGCACACATACACAATCCATGTCTCAAGGCTTAAAAATCCCTCTTTAACCTGTCTCCTCCCCTTCATCTACACTGATTGAAGTGGATTTAACAAGTGATGGAGCGAGCAGGTATTCCTAATGTTTTGTACACTGCGTATATGTTAGTTAGTCAACGTGTTGTGTTTACATGCACCATGGTAGGTAGGCTAGCGGTTAAGAGCGTTGGGCCAGAAACCGAAAGTCTCTGGTTTGAATCCCCAAGCTGACTAGGTGAAAAATCTGTCTGTGCCCTTGAGCAAGGCACTTAACCCTAATTGCTCCTGTAAGTCTCTCTGGATAAGAGCGTCTTGCTAAATGACTCAAATGTTTCATGTAGACAGCGCCGTACTTCCATCCATACTAGCTAGACCAGTTATTGACAGATTACCCTGTTTCATCTCTAGCTGACTCCCTGACATCATGGCTGTTGTAGAACCGACCGACAGCGTTTTTCAGATTCAGCTGTAGTGCTGCTGACATCAAGGCTGATGATCTGTTTCTAAAAGGGGTAAAAAGCTTGACAGATCAATAGTTGGCTCTTTGGTTAGGAGCCACATCGATGGTGTCCCTCTATCATCCATCAAGGATTCATTACAACTTTCCTCCCTTCTAATATTCCTACAAATTACAGTCGACCTGTTTCAGCTATACATCTTCTCAGCGTTCTATATAGCCTGCTGTCAATGCGCTGGCCTAGGATCACTGTATCGGACGAGAACACTGGAGACAAATCTAGCCGTCAAGGGTGTTTCCCGAGGTCTTTTTGAAGTCATCAGTTACGCTATAAGCCCTATTCAATCTAACACGGTTTCCGGAATAATTAGAACAGAATACAGAAATGGAACATTATTAGAGACAATCATGTTTTATTATTCTGTCTAAAGTAGAGACGGTGAGTATCAACACCTCGTCCTCATAAGACGACTCCGACAGCAGAGAGACACTGCAGACAGTTTGGGCTCCAGGCTTCTTGACGAATGTCTTCAATCTGTGAAACAAGGGCCACGCTGACTACCATTTAAAAAAAAAGTGAAATGAATTCTGAACAAACGGGTGTGAAAGGGTTGAATCTTGAATTGGAATGGTTCCCCTACTGGCAAAGGGCTCTGTAATAATACGGCTGATGTGTTCCTATTCATGATTCTGGGCTGAAGAGCGGAGCTGCTGTTCCTTTGGTGTTGCTGTAGTCATGGGGGTTTGTGGTGTACTTGTGTGTGAGTGACTGAATGGTAACCTGGCAGCAGGAGAGGCCCGTTTTCCGATTTTGAGTGTCTCGTGTCTGTGGGGAGCCATACAGGACAGATGGTACACACGGGGATAATTAACTACCAACCTGGCAACCCCTTCACAGATTAAATGGGTTACTTTGACAGATATTCACAGTATTCCCTGTATTTTGTGCCTGTGTGCCTGTGTGTGCATTCTCCTGTTGTAACTTCTCCAGTGTGTCCCTAGGTGGTGCTCTGTAAGTCTCTGAGGGACACCAGTAGCCGATTGGCTGAGCTGGGCTGGCTCCACAACAAGATCAGGAAGTACACTGACTCGCGCAGTCTGGACCGAGCCTTTGGCCTGGTGGGACAGAGCTTCTGTGCCTCCCTGCATCAGGAGCTGAAGGAGTACTACAGACTTCTGGCAGTGCTGCACTCACAGGTAAGACGCACACCTTTCTCTACCTCTCAAAACACTGTACCGCCTTATTCAAGTGAATTAACTTTGTTCTTAGCCCTTCAAGAGGAAAAGCCCATGTAGGCTACATGACATGTAAAGGTGTGTTTGACAGTTGCAGGTGGAGGATGACCAGGGAGTGAACCTGGGAGTGGAGAGCAGTCTGACCCTCAGACGTCTCCTAGTCTGGACCTACGACCCGAAAGTCCGCCTCAAAACCCTGGCTGCCCTCGTTGACTTCTGCCAAGGTAGAGTTGTGTCTGTGGCGCCTGCTGATTGGTACCATCAAAAAATCCATTTAAATATTGTGTGTGGTTCAAATGTTGTGTGTGTGTGTGTGTGTGTAGGAAGGAAGGGAGGGGAACTGGCGTCAGCAGTCCATGCCTATGGGAAGACAGGGGACCCTCAGATGAGAGCTCTGGTGCAGCACATCCTCAGCCTGGTGTCACATCCCATCCTCAACTTCCTCTACCGCTGGATCTACGACGGAGAGCTGGAGGACACTTATCATGAGGTGACGCGCGCACACACACCATATATTTAATATACACACCATATATATAATATACACACGTTATTCCATAATGACCATCATTATGTTTGGAGGAAAAAGGGTGAGGCTTGCAAGCCGAAGAACACCATCCCAACCGTGAAGCACGGGGGTGGCATTATCATGTTGTGGGGGTGCTTTGCTGCAGGAGGGACAGGTGCACTTCACAAAATAGATGGCATCATGAGGGAGGAAAATGATGTGGATATATTGAAGCAACATTGCAAGGCATCAGTCAAGAAGTTAAAGCTTGGTCGCAAATGGGTCTTCCAAATGGACAATGACCCCAAGCAAACTTCCAAAGTTGTGGCAAAACGGCTTAAGGACAACAAAGTCAAGGTATTGGAGTGGCCATCACAAAGCTCTGACCTCAATCCTATAGAAAATTTGTGGGCAGAACTGAAAAAGCGCGTGCGAGCAAGGAGGCCTACAAACCTGACTCAGTTACACCAGCTCTGTCAGGGGGAATGGGCCAAAATTCACCCAACTTATTGTGAGAAGCTTGTGGAAGGCTACCTGAAACGTTTGACCCAAGTTAAACAATTTGAAGGCAATGCTACCAAATACTAATTGAGTGTATGTAAACTTCTGACCCACTGGAAATGTGATGAAAGAAATAAAAGCTGAAATAAATAATTCTCTCCACTATTATGCTGACATTTCACATTCTCAAAAAAAAGTGGTGATCCTAACTGACCTAAGACTGGGAATTTTCACTAGGATTAAATGTCAGGAATTGTTAACTGAGTTTAAATGTATTTCCGACTTCAACTGTGTGTGTGTGTGTGTGTACATATACATGCAATTTTTTTTGTCCATGACAATAACATCAAATTGATCATAAACACAGTGTAGACATTGTTAATATTGTAAATGATTATTGTAGCTGGAAACAGCTGATTGTTAATAGAATATCTACATAGGCGTACAGAGGCCCATTATCAGCAACTATCACTCCTGTGTTCCAATGGCACGTTGTGTTAGCTAATCCAAGTTTATCATTTTAAAGGCTAATTGATCATTAGAAAACCCTTTTGCAATTATGTTAGCACAGCTGAAAACTGTTGTACTGATTAAAGAAGCAATAAAACTGGCCTTCTTTAGTCTAGTTGAGTATATGGAGCATCAGCATTTGTGGGTTCGATTACAGGCTACAAAACACCAGTCTCAACGTCAACAGTGAAGAGGCAACTCCGGGAGGCTGGCCTTCTAGGCAGAGTTGCAAAGAAAAAGCCATATCTCAGACTGGCCAATCATTTTTAAAATTAAGATCGTCAAAAGAACACAAACACTGGACAGAGGAACTCTGCCTAGAAGGCCAGCATCCTGGAGTCGCCTCTTCACTGTTGACGTTGAGACTGGACAGAGGAACTCTGCCTAGAAGGCCAGCATCCTGGAGTCGCCTCTTCACTGTTGACGTTGAGACTGGACAGAGGAACTCTGCCTAGAAGGCCAGCATCCCGGAGTCGCCTCTTCACTGTTGACGTTGAGACTGGTGTTTTGCGGGTACTATTTACTGAAGCTGCCAGTTGAGGACTTTGTAATGCGTCTGTTTCTCAAACTAGGGTGGCCTTGATGACAGCTTTTACATTTATTTTTACTGCTCTAATTACGTTGGTAACCAGTTTATAATAGCAATAAGGCACAGCTAAGGGGCTGTGTCCAGGCACGCCGCGATGTGTTGTGCATCAGAACAGCCCGTCATATACCACACCCCATTGTGCCTTATTGCTTAAATATAATGCACACACACTTCCTTTAGTTTGTCAAGGTCAGAGTCCGGATGGTAGTAGCTGAGCTCAGGCTGAAGGGGACTCCGACAGACAGGTTAATCTCTGAGCTGAGATGGAGGGAAACGGGGTCGGGGGAGGGGTACAGCGGCCTTCCAAATGAGGATGGATGAGAGAACGGTAATGGGGAACTGAGTGATGGCCCTCTCTTCTCTCTCTCACCTCTTATCTCTGTCCTTGCTCTCCATCCATCTCACTGTCTCCACTATAGGACATTAGAAGACCGTGAATCTAGTCCTAATGCACCTGCTGCTGAATCGCCCTCTCAGACTCTGTCTACCTGAGACTAAGTGCTGATTGGGCAAGCACAGAGCACAGGAGAGTTGTAGCGGCTTTCAAGACCGACTGCCGAGCTATTCTCAGAAGGGAACGTTACAAAGGGCACACTGGTTTTAAGCCCCCTGTATTGACCCTCCCTGTAGCAGGGCTAAGTGATAGTTATGGAGCTGTTCCTTCCCAGCAGAGGGGAATGAGGGTATGGCTCTGAAGCTTACAGGCACCTCTGTCAGCCCAGGGGGCGGCTGGGAGGTGGGGTTAGACTGTAAACACTCATTATGACAAGAAGAGCGGAAATTAAAATCAAACTTTATATATATATATATATACTTTTTGTTTACTAAAAGGCTTTTCAATCCCCCTTGTTGTACCCCCTAGGAGAGAAGTCTTCACCTTGTAACACTGATGTCTACTTATCGGCATCCATTTTGGTTTTCAAGTTGAACCACTGGCTCAGTGACGATCAAGATCATGATTGAGAGATGGAACCACCATTCACTTTCTTTCCATTACTGTAATAAGTATCCATTGTTGTAGTAATCTCCTGTGTTGTTCGGATATAGTTGAGTCCTGTCTTTTAAGGTGTGCTTGTGATGGTGATGGGGATTCCTCTCCCTGCAGTTCTTTGTGGCGTCTGATCCCACGGTGAAGACAGACAGACTGTGGCACGACAAGTACTCACTGAGGAAGTCCATGATACCCACCTTCATAACCATGGACCAGGCCCGCAAGGTAGACACACACACGAACACCAATTATCTCATCCTCAACGTAGAAAATACCAACTTTGCATTCACATGTTACTTTTGCTCGCTCTCTCTTTCTCTTCTGTCTCTGTAGGTTCTGCTCATTGGAAAGTCCATTAACTTCCTGCATCAGGTGTGCCATGACAGAACCTCACCAGGGAAAATCACCCCGGCCTCCAAGTCTACAGACTCCCCCAAAGATGGTACGCTCTCTGACCTCTCTCCCCCACCCCAACACACTGTGAAAGGGGCCTGTCAGTTGCTAGCTCAATACAACACAGGCATTTGGTGTTTGGTACACATTTGTACATAATATACCTCCAGAGAGTGTGTATTGACCAGGCAGTGTCTTTCGACAGAGTAGAGAAGCCTTGGTCTTGCCATAGTAGTGTTTGTAGCTAGTGAGAGCAGAGCCGCATTGATGTTTGGCATCAGAACTGGTTGTACTGTTGTGGTACTTACTGTCGTATCGACTGGATTTAGTCTCGCTCCTCTCTCCGTCGCTGATCAATGGTTTTACAGTTCCTTCCTTAGCCTCGTCCTTGAGGGGAATGACTGCATACTGACTGGCGTTGGAAGGGGAGGGGTTGGGTTGTATTTTTAACCTGTCTGTCCCAAATGCCACCCTATTCCCTTTTATAGTGCACTACTTCTGAGCATAACCTTACGGGTTAAAGGTAGTGCATTATGAAGCGAATAGGGCGCTATTTGGGATGCAGACTCTATCTTGAATTATAGATACAGAGTTCAGCAAACGGTTTGAGAGATGAGTTTAATATGCATCATGTAGTGCCAACTCCAGTACCACATAATGACCACAGATAATAACTCTCTCTGTAGCTGCAGAGCTGTTATCAGACCTGGAGGGGGCGTTCCAGGGGAAGATAGATGCAGCCTACTTTGAAACCAGCAAGTACCTGCTGAATGTGCTCAACCAGAACTATCTGCTGCTGGAGCACCTGCAGGCCATGAGACGATACCTGCTGCTGGGCCAGGGAGACTTCATACGCCACCTCATGGACCTGCTAAAGTTAGTACACACACACACGCACACAGGTGTACAGACAGATGGGCACGCACAAATACACACACACCCACCCACCCCATCCTATATGTCATATTTATTGACCTTAGTGTTTGTCCCTTCAGACCAGAGCTGGCCCGCCCAGCCACCACTCTGTACCAACACAACCTGACAGGCATCCTGGAGACAGCCGTGAGGGCCACCAATGCCCAGTATGACAACGCTGAGATCCTCAAGAGACTGGACGTACGCCTGCTGGAGGTAGGCTGCAGCTCATACCATTACTGCCATCATAGGCTACAGCTCATACCATTACTACTGTCATAGGCTGCAGCTCATACCATTACTGCCGTCATAGGCTACAGCTCATACCATTACTACCGTCATAGGCTACAGCTCATACCATTACTGCTGTCATAGGCTACAGCTCATACCATTACTACTGTCATAGGCCGCAGCTCATACCATTACTACTGTCATAGGCCGCAGCTCATACCATTACTACTGTCATAGGCCGCAGCTCATACCATTACTATTGTCATAGGCTGCAGATCATACCATTACTATTGTCATAGGCTGCAGATCATACCATTACTATTGTCATAGGCTGCAGATCATACCACTACTACTGTCATAGGCTGCAGATCATACCATTACTACTGTCATAGGCTGCAGATCATACCATTACTACTGTCATAGGCTGCAGCTCATACCATTACTACAGCTCACATCATTACTACTGTCATAGGCTACAGCTCATACCATTACTGCTGTCATAGGTTGCAGCTCATACCATTACTACTGTCATGGGGTACAGCTCATACCATTACTACTGTCATGGGGTACAGCTCATACCATTACTACTGTCATGGGGTACAGCTCATACCATTACTACTGTCATGGGGTACAGCTCACATCATTACTACTGTCATGGGCTACAGCTCATACCATTACTACTGTCATGGGCTACAGCTCATACCATTACTACTGTCATGGGCTACAGCTCATACCATTACTACTGTCATGGGCTACAGCTCATACCATTACTACTGTCATGGGCTACAGCTCATACCATTACTACTGTCATGGGCTACAGCTCATACCATTACTACTGTCATGGGCTACAGCTCATACCATTACTACTGTCATAGGCTACAGCTCATACCATTACTGCTGTCATAGGTTGCAGCTCATACCATTACTACAGCTCACATCATTACTACTGTCATGGGGTACAGCTCATACCATTACTACTGTCATGGGGTACAGCTCATACCATTACTACTGTCATGAGGTACAGCTCATACCGTTACTACTGTCATGGGGTACAGCTCATACCGTTACTGCTGTCATAGGCTACAGCTCATACCGTTACTGCTGTCATAGGCTGCAGCTCATACCATTACTACAGCTCACATCATTACTACTGTCATGGGGTACAGCTCATACCATTACTACTGTCATGGGGTACAGCTCATACCGTTACTACTGTCATGGGGTACAGCTCATACCGTTACTACTGTCATGGGGTACAGCTCATACCGTTACTACTGTCATGGGGTACAGCTCATACCGTTACTGCTGTCATAGGCTGCAGCTCATACCATTACTACAGTTCATACCATTACTGCTGTCATAGGGTTTATCTCAGTGGGCTAACATGGTATTGAGTCAGGGGTTTGAAACACAACCTGGTAACCCGTGGCTCAAGACTGTTAGCCCTCTGAACTGAAGCCTAGACGGTTGATGTCTGGATGCTGGATGTACACATGTCATTACCTATTAGATTTCAAACTGTCAACTTGGCACCATGTTATCCCTCTGAACTAAAGCCTGGTCATCAACTCATCTGTGCTCCTTCTGAAGGTGTCTCCCGGAGATACGGGCTGGGATGTCTTCAGTTTAGACTACCACGTAGAGGGTCCTATCGCCACGGTAACCACAGCACTTTACATACATACACATACCATCCTATCTGGTGTTGCCTTGTCTCTCTCCACACACACACCCTTGCAAACAATCCAATAAGCTTCTCCTCTTCTCTCTTCATTCATCCATAAATGCCCACCTGGAGCATCAGAACATTGTTTCTTTCTGTTCTGTTATACATGTTCATTCACAGGCCACCAGTCAACCATGTTAGATGAAGTCAAGTGCTGGCTGGTTTTGTGTTGTTCTGTGATGTGGTGAGAGAAGATGTGTAAATGCTGTGCTACCCTGTGACAGGTGTTCACGCAGTCTCTCTCTCTTCACTCTGTCTCCTTTGTCTTTCTCTCTGTCTAATTTGGTGTCTCTCTCTGTCTCCTTTGTCTCTCTTCTTGCTTTCTGTTTCTCTCACTGGTTCTGGCTGTGGCAGGTGTTCACACGGGAGTGCATGAGCCACTACCTGCGGGTGTTCAACTTCCTGTGGCGAGCCAAGCGTATGGAGTACATCCTCACCGACATCTGGAAGGGACAGATGTGCAACGCCAAGCTGCTTAAGAGCATGCCAGGTGAGGACACACACACACACACAACCATGCAGTTCCATCTTACCTCCAGCAGAGGGAGACTTGTATCGAAGAGCTGTAGATAAGGCAGCCAGGGTAACATGTTAGATGTTGTGTTACAGAGCTGTCTGGCGTGCTGCACCAGTGCCACATCCTGGCCAATGAGATGGTCCACTTCATCCACCAGATGCAGTACTACATCACCTTTGAGGTCAGGGGTTTTACTTTTCATTAATTTATCTAGAGACCACTGAGTTCACCTAGCCTCTTCCTCTCACACGCTCCCTCCTCCCCTGTCTGTCTGGGTCTCTGGCTCTCTGGCTGTCTGGGTCTGTGGCTGTCTGGGTCTCTGTGTGTATGTATGTATGTATACAGGTGCTAGAGTGTTGTTGGGATGAGTTGTGGAACAAGGTAGAGAAGGCCCAGGATCTAGACCACATCATCGCTGCCCACGAAGGATTCTTAGACTCTGTCATCTCCCGCTGCCTACTGGACAACAACAGCAGGGTGAGACACACACGTATGCTCATACACTCTAACAGACACTTATTGACGTCCACTTCTCTTTGACCTGCACTGTTGGCGCTTAAAGGGATACTTCGGGATGTTGCCAATGAGGCCATTTATCTATTTTCCCCAGAGTCAGATGAACTTGTGGATAAACTTTCATGTTTTTGTGTCCAGTATGAAGGAAGTTGAAGGTAGTTTTGTGAGCCAATGCTAACTAGTCTTACCGCAATGACTGGAAGTCTATGGGTATCTACTAGCATGCTAGCTGATACCCATAGACTTAGTCATTGTGCTAATGCAAGTTAGCAATTGCGGTAGTTAGCAACTTCCTTCAAAGTGCACGCAGAGACTTAACAAATGGTATCAACGAGTTCATCTGACTCTGGGGAAGTAGATAAAGGGCCTCATTGCCAAAATCTCTAAGTATCCCTTTAAGAATTTCCCTGTACCCAGCTATTACATCTGCGACCCTGTACATGTGACTAATAAACTCTAATGTCATCTAAAATGTTTTTCTCTCCCGCTATCCTCTCTCCAGTCCTTGTTGAACCAGCTGAGGGCGATCTTTGACCAGATCATAGAGTTCCAGAGTGCCCAGGACTCTCTGTACCGCTCTGCCCTGGAGGAACTCACCCTGCGGCTGCAGTACGAGGAGCGGAAGAAGCAGAGGGATTCTGAGGTAGAAGGATCGGGGCTTGAAGTGGACTGAAATGGGTGCCAGCACTTAGGGCTGTTACGGTGACCGTATTATCACGAGTCACGAAGGCAGTCAAATTCCACATGACTGTTTAGTTAGGGTAATTAGGCTTCTCCAAGCTCTGATGCTGCTGCTGTTCTTCAGTAGCCTACCAAACTTGCTAACTGCCTAGTACTCAGCACTCTATTGTCCCTCTAATCACTCTGAAATGAATGCAAATGTATTCGAAAATCTAATCAAACACTTCATGAGAGCTCATGTTGCGTAACATTTCTATAGGCTATGCAATTGCATGAGAAAACAGAGTGATGGCTTCTATTAAAAAGAGGAGGATCCCATCAGCTTTCTATTGGCTAGGCCTACTATATTTTATTTTTTTAACTTTCCTAATATTAAGCACATAACTTATATTTACAACAGGTGTATAGCCTACCTGGCTGGCATGAAAATAAACACGTCCTCCATTTTTGCTATTTAATTGCCTAGATGTATTTTTATCCCTCTGCCCCAGTTTCAAGACAGGTGCATGATAATGGTCCATTCTAAATCAAAACCGATTTCAGATATATATTATTTAGTACTATAGGGGATAGTAGATTGACATAGGCTAGTGCTTTTGCAGTTCATTAGGCCTACTCCTCTTGTTGGCTGACAAAAAGTAAATGTGCACAGTTCTTCCAATATCTTCAATATGCACCTCGTAATTAGATAAGGACGGGCGCATTGCGTCCCCGATGTGTCTGTCTTCACTTGTAACCTGTGAGAAAGACTAGATCACGTGACGGGGCGCCATGTGATTTAGAGGAGCTTTTTTTTAGGGGCATTACGGCCACAAAAGGGGATGCCGCTGGGAGATTCGAGTCATTATCAAGTGCTTGTCAAATTGTGAATGAGAGACTGATGAAGTGTGTACAGCCTGCACAAAAACAAAGCAGAGCTCATGCCTTTCAAGCAACTTTTTTCAAATCATCATTAGTCACATCTTGCAGCCTTAGAATATATTAAAAAATCAATACATACAGCCCAACATTTGTATCACAACTAAAGGTACATAAATAACTCTAAATTAAGGAGTACCTGTTTCTTTGTTAACTGCTCAACACAGAATAGCCGCATGTGGGCGTTCCCTCAAATTGTTTGGAGAAGGTATCCTTAATATTTTATTCAGCTTTGTTCAATTGTATTCTTCATACTATAAAATAATGCCACGGAATTGTAAGCAAATCTTGTCTGCTAAACTAGTGTAGCCCACAGCCATTTGGCATAGCCAGATCAGGACCTATCATAAGGACAACTCGGAGTATGCTATTCTGTTCTTCTGAAATAGACTACATTTTCTTCACATCATGTTTCTTTAGACCTGACTAAAATAAATAATGGATTTATTGTGAAGGTGTGGGCTGTATTACATGAATTTATTAGACTTTTTGAAATGTAGACATTCCAAAGGTCTGCATCAGTGTGGAAGCCAGGAGATACTAAATGTGTTAATGTTCATTAACGGTCTGTTACTGTGAGACCGACAGTTATTTGCTTGACAATCACCGGCTGACGAAGTTTCGTGACCGCCACATCCTTACCTGCACTGTTTATATTTAGGTTCCGGTACTCTGCACTATTTTTAAGCCAATATTCTATAAGAGGTGCCAG
The DNA here is from genome assembly GCF_018296145.1 of Oncorhynchus tshawytscha. NCBI lineage: Eukaryota > Metazoa > Chordata > Actinopteri > Salmoniformes > Salmonidae > Oncorhynchus > Oncorhynchus tshawytscha. Next base: position 2,846,870 of record NC_056442.1, on the reverse strand, counting down.
TACTCAAGCAGTAGAACATTTGAGGTGTTGGTATTCAGTACCGGTGTCTACTGGCCCAATTCAACTACTTATAGTGATGATCACTTTTAGGTATATAGCGCAATTGGAGGGCCATGTAGTCTTCAGAGTCCCATGTCCTGTTTGTTCCAAGTCGTCTGGAACCCAGCCAGGGGCCAACTCAAGTTCCCCCTTAATGGCCATTGGCCATGCTGGTGGTGTTGTCATTCTATTGATTTAACAGGCCCTGAGCATCAGACTATTAAACTCTTAAGTGTTAGAAAAACAAACACAGCCTCGGCGTTTGCCAAGTTTCTCTTTTAATAGCTTGTAAATAAGACTGAGGTCCAAGGTAAGAGGGTTTGGGGTGACAGAAGCTGTTGGTCAGTGATGGGGGGGATATTGGATTTTATATTAACTTTAAATAATGAGGCGTTGAGTGTGTTTACATGAATGAGAAGTATGCGAGTAGAGAAGACGTTGAAGGTCATGTCTCTATGGGGAGAATGCTGGGGTCATAGAGTGGGAATCTGTAACAGTTTAGTGTGGGTGTTAGTTACTCATTTACTGAAGTGAAGAGATGGCACTGGTTACTCTTTCAAATCAAATGTTATTAATCACATGTGCCTAATAGAACAGGTGAACCTTACAGTGAAATGCTTACTTACGAGCCCCTAAACAACAATGCAGTTTAAAAAAATACAGATAAGAAATAAAAGTAACAAGTAATTAAAGAGCAGCAGTAAAATAACAATAACGAGACTGTATACAAGGGGGTGCCAGTACAGAGTCAATGTGCGGGGGCACCGGTTAGTTGAGGTAATATGTACATGTAGGTAGAGTTATTAAAGTGACTATGCATAGATGATAACAACAGAGAGTAGCAGCAGTGTAAAAGGGGGGGGAGCAATGCAAATAGTCTGGGTAGCCATTTGATTAGATGTTCAGGAGTCTTATGGCTTGGGGGTAGAAGCTGTTTAGAAGCCTCTTGGACCTAGACTTTGCACTCCGGTACCGCTTGCCGTCTGGTAGTAGAGCGAACAGTCTATGACTAGGGTGGCTGGAGAATTTTAGGGCCTTCCTCCAACACCGCCTGGTATAGAGGACCTGGATGTCAGAAAGCTTGGCCCCAGTGATGTACTGGGCCGTATGCACTACCCTCTGTAGTGCCTCGCAGTCGGATGGCTGAGCAGTTGCCATACCAGGCAGTGTTGCAACCAGAGGATGCTCTCGATGGTGCGGCTGTAGAACCTTTTGAGGATCTGAGGACTCACGCCAAATCTTTTCAGTCTCCTGATGGGGAATAAGTTTTGTCGTGCCCTCTTCACAACTGTCTTGGTATGCTTGCACCATGTTAGTTTGTTGGTGATGTGGACACCAAGGAACTTGAAGCTCTCAACTTGCTCCACTACAGCCCCGTTGATGAGAATGGGGGTGTGCTCGGTCCTCCTTTTCCTGTGGTCCACAATCGTCTCCTTTGTCTTGATATGTTGAGGGAGAGGTTGTTGTCCTGGCACCACACGGCCAGGTCTCAGCCTACAGGGAGGAGGTCCGTCTCGTCGTCGTTGTTGGTGATCAGGTCTACCACTGTTGTGTCATCGGCAAACTTGATGATGGTGTTGGAGTCGTGCCTGGCCGTGCAGTCATGAGTGAACAGGGAGTACAGGATGGGAATGAGCACGCACCCCTGAGGGGCCCCTGTGTTGAGGATCAGTGTGGCGGATGTTGTTACCTACCCTTACCACCTGGGGACGGCCCGTCAGGAAGTCCAGGATCCAGTTGCAGAGGGTTGGTGTTTAGTCCCAGGGTCCTTAGCTTATTGATGAGCTTTGATGGCACTATGGTGTTGAACGCTGAGCTGTAGTCATTGAATAGCATTGTTACATAGGTGTTCCTTTTGTCCAGGTGGGATAGGGAAGTGTGGACTGAAATAGAGATTGCATCGTCTGTGGATCTGTTGCGGTGGTATTTAAATTGAAGTGGGTCTAGGGTTTCTGGTACCACACTTTACCACACTGATGCTGCAGCAACAAAGTTCCGATCGAAACTTGACACCTCTAATGTTGCCTGTCTGTGTGTGTGTTTTCAGGGTGAGTGGGGCGTGACTGCTGAACAGGAGGCAGAGGAGAACAGGAGGATCCAAGAGTTCCAGGAGACCATACCAAAAATGCGCTCTCAGCTACGGATACTAACACACTTCTACCAGGTATGGGTCTTACTCTCTTCTCACTGCCACAGTGGCTTTCACTAGGACAGTCTGGTTGTCTGTGGTAGTGTTCAGTGGATAGGACAGTCTGGTTTTCTGTGGTAGTGTTCAGTGGATAGGACAGTCTTGGTTGTCTGTGGTAGTGTTCAGTGGATAGGACAGTCTGGTTGTCTGTGGTAGTGTTCAGTGGATAATATCTGTGGTTGGTTGTGCTCCTTCTCAGGGCATAGTGCAGCAGTTCCTGGTGCTGATAATGACTAGTCCAGACGAGAGCCTGCGCTTCCTTAGCTTCAGACTGGACTTCAACGAGCACTACCGGGCCAGAGATCCCCGTCTGAGGGCCTCGCTGGGGACCACCAGGGGCCGACGGCCCTCCAACATCTGACCTGACGCACACCACCATGTCACAACATGGGGACAGAGAGCCACACAGAATCTGCCTTGATAGTATTTATATATGACATGAAGATGACATTAAATTAGGGCTAGATGGAATCTGTTGTGATGATATCACAATAGAACCAGACAGAACATTGACATCACAAAAGAGCCAGACAGAATCTGTTCTGATGACATCATAATAGAGCCAGGTGGAGATGATGCCGCATTCAAAACAACTAGGAACTCTGAAATCTCTGACTTCAGTGCGTTCAAAACAACTGGGAACTCTGTAAAAAACAAGCTCCAACTTGGAAAACCTGTTTTGAACGGTCATCCAACTCGGAATTCCAAGTCGGGAACTCGGGGCCTCATTCCAGAGCTCTGACTTTCCGACCTGATGATCACTGACGTCATGATTTGACCTAGTTTTTTTCTGAATTCCCAGTTGTCTTGAGCGCACAATAAGAGGATGATGTAGTGGTGACTTCACAGATTCCATTTGGCCCTGCATTTTAACACCTCAAGACAAATAGGGCTAACTGGGATTCATTTCACTATGACATAAACAAACAGAACATTTTGCAACCCTGCCTCCTCCCCAATGTCATTGGCAAATTACTCACACAAACACACACGCTCAATTCACCATACACACATCCACGTTTCCCACTCTTTCACTGTCCCCTCTTGGGAGGTGTGGTTTTAGAAGCCTGTCATTTTAGTAGTCTGCCTCCAGCCTCCAGCTGCGTTCATCCTCACCTCTTTGAGGTGTCTGGTGTCTACCATCACCGTGTGAGTTTCATATTGTACATTTGATAATGAACAGAATGTCTTGATTTGATTGGTTTGTTTAGATGTTCTGTGAATATTTTTTTTGTTTTTCTTACTGACGTTTGTTTATTTTTCATACCAGTGTCTTAAAGTCTGCGGTGTGTTTTATAACTGTTAATAAACACTTATAGCTGTTTAACAACTGTATTATGGAACCCAACACAGCAGGCTCCCACCCACCTCTCTAAAGAGATTCAAGAACAATGCCCACAGCCCCTAAGGCTAAAAGACGGACAGACGTTAGGATTTTATTGGTGTTTTATATTATTTAACTGGGTTTCTCTTGATTCTCCTTGCAGACTATGGCCTCTGTTCTGCATGTCAAACTGTCATGTTGAACCAGCTCAATTCCTTAATTGTACAAGACAGATTTGTCAAACGTGTTGCACCCAACTTATGCCACTTTTCTCTTCTGACCACTCAGACAAACCTGGGAAAATACTTTTGTCATACTGCGACATTAAACCTTGAAGAAGCTACAAGTGGAATGGTGACATAACTAGCCATTCAAACCCCCCCTATGATGGAGTATACTGTAGTATTTGGGTGTATCTCAGAGGTGGCTTCCTCACCTCCCTTCCCTTTTCACTGATCCGAAAGCGATATGGAAGATGCTTACCAGGACTTGCTTTCATTCACCTGTCAGCAGAGCAGATGAAGGAAAGGAGGCAATGAAGCTATTGGGTTACGTCCTAAATGGCACCATACAAAATAGGGTGCCATTAGAGATGCACCCAGAATTAGAGATGCACCCTTTAGCGTTTTAACCTCTCCCAGCAGGCTCCCCGGTCTCTCTTTCCAATCACAAGTTCTCATCAGGGTGTGCCAAGAGAAGATGCTACTGGAAGACCTCTGTCTGTAAATCCTGTCCATTGTATAGCACAGATGTATAGAAATGACATGCCATGGACACAAACATCCTGTCATCTCTTTAATAATAAAGTCAAGTTTTTTACAGTTTGTACTTCGTTTTTTTGTCAGCATCAGGGGTGCATTCTAAGTAGACTATAGGAGGGCCTTTGTCAAAAAAAAGAAAAGTATTTTCGAATAAATTAAATTTAATACATCACGCTCCCGGTGAGTGTTTTTTGTCTTGCTGGACGCATTCTGAGTTGAGGCCTAATTAGTTTGAAGGGGGCATGTGACTTGGCCATTGTGCTGGAGTTCGAGAACGCAGCAGAACGCATGTGAAGTTATACAGTGGAAATCCACGATATAGCAGGTAAATTTACTTAAGTAGTTAACATCGAAGTGATTTCAGGAACTTGGAAAGTAGTCGACATAAACGGGGCAGACTTCAGATAATGTTTTCTAGGTAGGTCAAACTTGACGCACAGACTTGTCAATGTCAATTCCCGCTTGTTTGAATCTAGTAAGTAAATCATGTTTAGACAACTGTCATGGTTAGAAAACAAACAATATTACAGATAACTGGAGTATACAGTAGTAGTATCTACACTTGTGCTAGCTAGACACTTCCAACAAGAGCTGTCTTGAGATATTTGAGGTAGAATGAGTTTGAGTATTTAACCATGTGGTGGCAGTGTAGCTCAATAAATGCGAGATAATGACGTTTAGTACCGATTCATTGATTGATCGCTCATGTTGATCTGTGAAACCGTGGATTCACTTTTCTATCCACGATATGACACGTAGTGAGCTCTCATACATTTTGCTGTGTGTTGGAGTAGAATAGACAGTCACAGAGCAGCTTTATTTAAGTGGCGATATATTTGGTAGGAGAGGTGTCGCAATGTCAATGCATGTCTCACTGCAACCTGGCTTTATTTGGACACGTCACAAGACCCATGACACTATTTCCCCCCCATTGAGATGAATGGCGTTCTTGTTCTTGACACTAACTCACTTTGTTTCATTAGTATCCCTGTTTGTTGTCTGTGTTCTGGTGCCTGTGTGTCTGTTGCGTATCAAAGTCACGGAGGGAATGGATCTGTGTCTCTGTATTAATTTCTGGAAGGTCCCTTACTGACCCTGTGATGAACCTGCAGGCGTGATCATCTGGTAGATGATAAAGTGTAGGACACTGATGCATCGTGAACTAGGTGCGAGTGACCACATAAAACTCATGGTTAATACATGAGAGGGGTGCAGCCTCGTGCCTTCACCATCACACACAGCTGCCTAGCGAAGCATGAATGATTATCAATTAAGTAATAGTCCCTTTTTCATGTACAGTATTAGAGATGAATCTCCATATCTTAAGTTCCCATTTGCAACTCATAATGACTTGATTCTTAACTGTAAGAACTGTGTTCAGATGGAATCTAATCTCCTTGATTCTTAACTGTAAGAACTGTGTTTAGGAGAATTCTAATCTCCGTGGTTCTTAACTGTAAGAACTGTGTTCAGGAGAATTCTAATCTCCGTGGTTCTTAACTGTAAGAACTGTGTTCAGGAGAATTCTAATCTCCGTGGTTCTTAACTGTAAGAACTGTGTTCAGGAGAATTCTAATCTCCTTGATTTGTGACTGTAAGAACTGTGTTCAGGAGAATTCTAATCTCATTGATTCTTAACTGTAAAAACTGTGTTCAGGAGAATTCTAATCTCCGTGGTTCTTAACTGTAAGAACTGTGTTCAGGAGAATTCTAATCTCCTTGATTTGTGACTGTAAGAACTGTGTTCAGGAGAATTCTAATCTCATTGATTTGTGACTGTAAGAACTGTGTTCAGGAGAATTCTAATCTCCTTGATTTGTGACTGGTTGCAAATGAATGTTTTCCCACTTTGTCGCAGGGCTGCAGAGAGGGATTCTGTGCATCACAATCAATGACCCATGGCTTCTAATTTAGCATAGAGAGTAGAAATGGCCTAAAGTCATTGATTTATTTGTCCTTACTGCGTGATGTTGACCTAGTTTACAGTAGCAGTGTAATTAGAGGGGCTCCATCTTCTAAAAGAGCCGTTTATGAATTCAGGCTGTAACGCTTTCTGGTATTGTCTAAGTGTTTTCTTAATCCAGCCCACTTGACATTTAAAATATATATATTTTTACAAAAAAAATGATTCCCAATTTCATGGTATTCAGTTGGTAGTTACAGTCGTGTCCCATCGCTGCAACTCCCGTACGGACTCGGGAGAGAAGAAGGTCAAGAGCCGCGTGTCCTCCGAAACACGACCCAGCCAAGCCGCACTGCTTCTTGACACAATGCCCGCTTAACCCAGAAGCCAACCGCACCAATGTGTCGGAGGAAACACAGTACACTGGGCGACCGTGTCAGCGTGCATGAGCCCGGCCCGCTACAGGAGTCGCTGTGCAGTGCCTTAAACCGCTGCGCCACTCGGGAGGCCCCCGCAAATTGATTTTAACAAACAATTGGTCCCTCCGTTGAATTTGAAAATCCCGATGTGGCCCTCGAGCCAAAAAGTTAGCAATTTGGGTGTGACAGACCCACTTAAAGGGATAGTTCACCCACATTTCCAAACAATAGATCATCTTAAAGTAAATATTTTGAGGCAAGCAAAAAATTATAATATCTGGGGTATTGACTTCCACTGGCGTTTGCTAAAAAAATTGAAACAGTTTGGAGACAGTGGCCAGGTACACAATGGATTGGATTGCTGTCTTACCTTGTCCACGGACTAGCTTTGGGAGAACTATCTCTTTTTAAAGGAGTAGTTCACACCAAAATCAAAGCTTGTCAGAAGTTTCCATACCTCCAAAAGTGCTAAAACTTCAGCTGAATGTATTTTCTAGGCAGATGGAGATACATTGTGCAGACAAGGCACTTTCTAACTTCCTATCATGGGGAAATAACCTGTCAGTCATAGAACATACATTTCTATTACAACTCTGAACATTTTCCATAATGAAATAAGTGCCTGGTGTACAGTAGCTGCCATTCCCTCTGTCTGTCTCTAGAGTGTTGGCTCTGTTGTGTGATAATGAAGTGTTTCTCCAGACAGACCGAGAGAGTCGCACAGAGAGCCTACTTGTGAAAGATAGGCATCAGAGATCCATTGATTACCCAGGGATATTGTACTGGGTGATTGGCTCTGTAAATCGCAGTTTGTTTCTATGTGATAAGAGGGGGGTGGAGAATACCCATCTTGTGTGGAGGGATACCCACTGTATGTCTGGCTGCAGATCATGCTATCAGATGTGGTAGGCCAAGGCAATAGAGTTGACTGAGGAAGGAGAGAGTCCCGATATTGAGAAGTCTCTGAATCTGGAACTAATGCGTCCTTTATTGTCATAGCCTTAGTTTGGTGCTGCTGTGGAGGAAGTGGACAATGGCATTGTTCACAGTGTGCTCACATCGTAAACTGTCTGTGCGTGCGTGCGTGGTCCCTGAGCATGCACAGATTACACTTGGCTGGCTGTTGGTATAATTAGCGCAGCAGAAGGGGATTGGTGGTCCTAAACAGCAGCCAGCGCTGTGTTCCCTCCATCCCCTGTCCCGGGTCCCACCCCTCTCTTCCTCTCTGCTGTCAACCGGACGTACCACCACCACTAAGTTCCCCAGTCACACACACAGTCACAGACAGACTGGCTGAGGAGTGGAGGGATCAGAGGCACTGGTTGGCACAGTGCGGCTTGGTTTGACTCATTTAGACTTGATTTGGAGAGACTGGAATACACACACACACTGAGTGTAGCTTAGTGCGGCCTGGCTCGAATTGGGGACTCCGGAACACTCACGCACGAAGCTGCATACACACACACTCTCTCCCTCACACACTCTGTCATGTCTCTGGCGGAGTTTGTGCGTCAGGGACAGCTGCAGGAGGCTTCATCACATCTGTTGTCCAGACTGGGTCAGGTCCTACGCAGCCTGTCTGTCATTGTCCTGGCCCACAGAGCTACAGACAACCTCAGCTATAGCTACAGACGCAAGAGCACCTACTGGGACTGCCGGGACACAGGTTAGGAGTGTGTGTGTGTGTGTGTGTGCATCGGACCCTGGGTGTGCTTCTGTGGGGTGTTCTTTTGCGGACTGTGTGTGTGTGTGTGTGTGTGAAACACTGTTGTCGGCCTGTGTTTACAGAAAGCTACCGTCAGTATGAAATGGCTCCTACAGGAATCTCCCTGCAGCTACTTGGGTGGTTTAATGAAGTGCAGTACTTGCCCTCGAGAGTTCATTGCCTCACTTGATCCTGATATCTAGCTGATGAAAATGGCGCCGACTGAGATTTTATTTTGATTTAACCAGGTAGGCTAGTTGAGAACAAATTCTCGTTTACCAAAGCAGTGCGACACAAACAACAACACAGAGTTACACATGGAATAAACAAGCGTACAGTCAATAACACAATAGAAAAAAAGAAAGTCTATATACAGTTTGCAAATGGCATGAGGAGACAATAAATAGGCCATAGTAGCAAGTAATTACAATTTAGCAAATTAACTCTGGAGTGATAGATGTGCAGATGATGATGTGCAAGTAGAAATACTGGTGTGCAAAAAAGTAAATAAAAACAATATGGGGATGGGGTAGGTAGATTGGGTGGGCTATTTACAGATGGGCTGTGTACAGCTGCAGCGATTGATTAGCTGCTCAGATAGCTGATGTTTAAAGTTGGTGAGGGAAATATAAGTCTCCAGTTTCAGCAATTTTTGCAGTTAGTTCCAGTCATTGGCAGCACAGAACTGGAAGGAAAGGTGGCCAAAGGAGGTGTTGGCTTTGGGGATGACCAGTGAGAGATACCTGCTGGAGTGCGTGCTACTGTTTTTTGTTTTGTTTATCGTGACCAGTGAGCTGAGATAAGGTGGAGCTTTACTGACGACGAATAGGTAGCAAGGGGCCAGCCAACTAGAGCATACAGGTCGCAGTGGTGGGTGGTATATAGGGCTTTGGTGACAAAACGGATGGCACTGTGATAGACTGCATCCAGTTTGCTGAGTAGAGTGTTGGAGGCTATTTTGTAAATGACACCACCGAAATCGAGGATCGGTAGGATAGTCAGTTTTACGAGGGTATGTTTGCAGATCCTTTGTTCACTCTCCCCAGAGCAATTTAACTTATTCCGGAGGCCGACTCAAAACATCCCCGGCGGAGGAGAGGCATTCGAGGCGGCCTGCTGTTTCGACTCAGGAGGAGTGGACACCACCCAACGCGCTTCCGAGTATATTACTCGCTATTGTTCAGTCTTTGGATACAACGTTGATGAGCTTAGAGGAAAGATTTTTTCCAGATAGACATTGGGGCCTGTAACATACACTGCTCAAAAAAATAAAGAGAACACTAAAATAACACATCCTAGATCTGAATGAATGAAATATTCTTATTAAATACTTTTTTCTTTACATAGTTGAATGTGCTGACAACAAAATCACACAAAGTATCAATGGAAATCAAATTTATCAACCCATGGAGGTCTGGATTTGGAGTCACACTCTAAATTAAAGTGGAAAACCACACTACAAGCTGATCCAACTTTGATGTAATGTCCTTAAAACAAGTCAAAATGAGGCTCAGTAGTGTGTGGCCTCCACGTGCCTGTATGACCTCCCTACAACGCCTGGGCATGCTCCTGATGAGGTGGCGGATGGTCTCCTGAGGGATCTCCTCCCAGACCTGGACTAAAGCATCCGCCAACTCCTGGACAATCTGTGGTGCAACGTGGCGTTGGTGGATGGAGCGAGACATGATGTCCCAGATGTGCTCAATTGGATTCAGGTCTGGGGAACGGGCGGGCCAGTCCATAGCATCAATGCCTTCCTCTTGCAGGAACTGCTGACACACTCCAGCCACATGAGGTCTAGCATTGTCTTGCATTAGGAGGAGCCCAGGGCCAACCGCACCAGCATATAGTCTCACAAGGTGTCTGAGGATCTCATCTCGGTACCTAATGGCAGTCAGGCTACCTCTGGCGAGCACATGGAGGCCCCCCAAAGAAATGCCACCACACACCATGACTGACCCACTGCCAAACCGGTCATGCTGGAGGATGTTACAGGCAGCAGAACGTTCTCCACGGCATCTCCAGACTCTGTCACGTGCTCAGTGTGAACCTGCTTTCATCTGTGAAGAGCACAGGGCGCCAGTGGCGAATTTGCCCATCTTGGTGTTCTCTGGCAAATGCCAAACGTCCTGCACGGTGTTGGGCTGTAAGCACATCCCTCACCTGTGGATGTCGGGCCCTCATACCACCCTCATGGAGTCTGTTTCTGACCGTTTGAGCAGACACATGCACATTTGTGGCCTGCTGGAGGTAATTTTGCAGGGCTCTGGCAGTGCTCCTCCTGCTCCTCCTTGCACAAAGGCGGAGGTAGCGGTCCTGCTGCTGGGTTGTTGCCCTCCTACGGACTCCTCCACGTCTCCTGATGTACTGGCCTGTCTCCTGGTAGCGCATCCATGCTCTGGACACTACGCTGACAGACACAGCAAACCTCCTTGCCACAGCTTGCATTGATGTGCCATCCTGGATGAGCTGCACTACCTGAGCCACTTGTGTGGGTTGTAGACTCCGTCTCATGCTACCACTAGAGTGAAAGCACCGCCAGCATTCAAAAGTGACCAAAACATCAGCCAGGAAGCATAGGAACTGAGAAGTGGTCTGTGGTCCCCACCTACAGAACCACTCCTTTATTGGGGGTGTCTTGCTAATTGCCTATAATTTCCACCTGTTGTCTATTCAATTTGCACAACAGCATGTGAAATTTATTGTCAATCAGTGTTGCTTCCTAAGTGGACAGTTTGATTTCACAGAAGTGTGATTGACTTGGAGTTACATTGTGTTGTTTAGGTGTTCCCTTTATTTTTTTGAGCAGTGAACTTTGTTTCACAGAAACATGGCTCTCTCGGGATACTCTGTCAGAGTCAGTAAAGCCAGCAAGATTCTCAGTACATCGCGCAGACAGGAATAAATATCTCTCCGGCAAGCAGAAGGGGGGGTGTTTCATCATTCACAACTCATGGTGTAATTCTAGGAACATACAGGAACTCAAGTCATTTTGTTCACCCGACCTAGAATACCTCACAATTAAATGCCGACCATATTATCTCCAAAGAGAATTCTCCTCCGTCATCGCCACGGCCGTTTACATCACACCTCAAGCTGAAACCTCGACGGCCCTCAAAGAACTTCACTGGACTTTATGCAAACTGGAAACCACTTATCCTGAGGCTGCATTTATTGTAGCTGGGGATTTTAAGAAAGCAAATCTGAGGACTAGGCTGCCGAAATTCTACCAACATATTGACTGTCTTACTAGCATTACTAAGATTCTCAACCATTGCTATTCAAATTTCCGGGATTCTTACAAGGCCCTCCCCCGCCATTCTTGCTATTCCCGTCCTATAGGCAGAAACTCAAAAAGGAAGTTCCCGTGCTTCGTACTATTCAACGCTTGTCTGACCAATCGGAATCCACGCTTCAGGATTATTTTGATCACGTGGACTGGGATATGTTCCAGGAAGCTTGCGAAAATTATCTAGACGCATACACGGATACGGTGACTGAATTCATAAGGAAGTGTATAGGAGATATAGTACCCACTGTGGCTATTAAAATCTACCCTAACCAGAAACCGTGGATAGATGGTAGCATTCGCGCGAAACTGAAAGCGCGAACCACCACATTTAACCATGGCAAGGTGACTGTTAATATAGCAGAATATAAATAGTGTAGTTATTCACTTAGCAGGGCAATCGAACAAGCTAAACGTCAGTATAGAGAAAGTGGAGTCACACAGACACAAGACGTATGTGGCAGGGACTACAAAAGGAAAACCAGCCACGTTGCCGAGACCGACGTATTGCTTCCGGACAGGCTAAACACCATCTTTTCACGCTTTGAGGAGAACACAGTGCCACTGACGCGGCCCGCTACCAAGGACTGTGGGCTCTCCTTCTCCGTGGATGACGTAAAACATTTAAACATGTTAACCCTCGCAAGGCTGCCGGTCCAGATGGCATCCCCGGCCACGTCCTCAGGGCATGCTCAGACCACCTGGCTGGTGTGTTTACGGGCATATTCAATCTCTCCCTATCCCAGTCTACTGTCCCCACATGCTTCAAGATGGCCACCATTGTTCCTGTACCCAAGAAGGCAGAGGTAACTGTACTTAATGACTATCACCCGTAGCACTCACCTCTGTCATCATGAAGTGCTTTGAGAGACTAGTCAAGGATCATATCACCTTTACCTTACCTGCCACCCTAGACCCACTTCAATTTGCTTACCGCCACAATAGATCCACAGACGATGCAATCGCCGTCACACTGCATACTGCCCGATCCCATCTGGACAAGAGGAATACCTATGTAAGAATGCTGTTCATTAACTATAGCTCAGCATTCAACACCATAGTACCCTCCAAGCTCATCATTAAGCTTGAGGCCCTGGGTCTGAACCCTGCCCTGTGCAACTGTGTCCTGGACTTCCTGACGGGCCTCCCCCAGGTGGTGAAGGTAGGAAATATCACCTCCCACTCCACTGATCCTCAACACTGGGGCCCCTTGTGGGGACCAGGGTGCGTGCTCAGCCCCCTCCTGTACTCCCTGACTGCATGGCCAAGCACGTCTCCAACTCAATCATGAAGTTTGCAGAAGACAACAGTAGTAGGCTTGATTACCAACAACGACGAGGCAGCCTATAGGGAGGAGGTGAGGGCACTCGGGAGTGTGGTGTCAGGAAAACAACCTTTCACTCAACGTCAACAAAACAAAGGAGATGATCGTGGACTAAAGGAAACAGCAAAGGGAGCTCCCCCCTATCCACATCGACGGGACCTCTTTCTATTCTGGTTAGAGACAGTTTGCGCTGTTCTGTGATGTGAGTAGTACACAGCGTTGTACGAGATTTCCAGTTTCTTGGCAATTTCACACATGGAATAGCCTTCATTTTTCAGAACAAGAATAGACTGACGAATTTCAGAAGAAAGTACTTTGTCAAGTTTGAGCCTGTAATCGAACCCACAAATGCTGATGCTCCAGATACTCAACTAGCCTAAATCAGAACAACAGTTTTCAGCTGTGCTAACATAATTGCAAAAGGGTTTTCTAATGATCAATTAGCCTTTTAAAATGATGAACTTGGATTAGCTAACACAACGTGCCATTGGAACACAGGAGTGATGGTTGCTGATAATGGGCCTCTATGCCCATGTAGATATTCCATTAAAAATCAGCCGTTTCCAGCTACAATAGTCATTTACAACATTAACATTTACAACATTATGTCGGAATGGTCGTGTATATACAGTTTTTTCCCCTATGCTATTCTACTGTATCCACTCTGTATCCGTTCCACTCTGACATCGCTCGTCCATATGTATATAGTCTTAATTCATTCCTACTTAGATTTGTGTGTTTTGGGTATATGTTGTGTAATTTGTTAGATATTACTGCACTGTCAGAGCTAGAAGCACAAGCATTTCGCTACACCTGCAATAACATCTGCTAATCACACGTATGTGACCAATAAAATGTGATTTGATTTAACCTGTTGCGTCGAGCCATCCCGGATCCGGGATCGTGAATACAGCCTCAAGCTCATTACCATAACGCAACGTTAACTATTCATGAAAATCGCAAATGAAATGAAATGAATATGCTAGCTCTCAAGCTTAGCCTTTTGTGAACAACACTGTCATCTCAGATTTTCAAAATATGCTTCTCAACCATTGCAAAATAAGCATTTGTGTAACAGCTAGCGCACCTAGCGTAGCATTTAGCGTTAGCGTTAGCATTAGCAGGCAACCTCTTCACAAAAACCAGAAAATCATTCAAATAAAATCATTACCTTTTGAAGAACTTCAGATCAGATGTTTTCAATGAGGAGACTCTCAGTTAGATAGCAAATGCTCCGTTTTTCCTGAAAGATGATTTGTTTAGGAGAAATTGCTCCGTTTGGTGCGTCACGTTTGGCTACCAAAAAAAAAACGAAAATTCAGTCTTCAAAACGCCGAACTTTTTTCCAAATTAACTCCATAATATCGACTGAAACATGGCAAACGTTGTTTAGAACCAATCCTCAAGGTGTTTTTCACATATCTCTTCGATGATATATCGTTCGTGGAAGTGTGCTTTCCCCTCTGAATCCCAGGAGAAAATGCCTGCGGCTGAAGATTACGCACCAATTTACACAAAGGAGACCGGGCGGACCCTTGGTAAATGTAGTCTCTTATGGCCAATCTTCCAATGATATGCCTACAAATACGTCACAATGCTGCAGACACCTTGGAGAAACGATAGGAAGGGCAGGCTCATTCCCGGCGCATTCACAGCCATATAAGGAGACAATAGAAAACAGAGCTTCGAAAATTCTGCTCATTTCCTGGTTAAAGTATCACCTTGGTTTCGCCTGTAGCATGAGTTCTGTGGCACTCACAGATAATATCTTTGCAGTTTTGGAAACCTTAGAGTGTTTTCTTTCCAAAGCTGCCAATTATATGCATAGTCGAGCATCTTTTCGTGACAAAATATTGCACTTAAAACAGGCACGTTTTTTTATCCATAAATTAAAAGAGCGCCCCCCTATATCCAAGAAGTTAATGGATAACCTCTCTGGAACCACCCTGTGAAGAGCTGAAACAGTTGTAGAGGTCAACATGCTGAGAGTATTTCCATTGACCTGAGTGCAGTAGCACTCGAGGTCAGTGGTTCTGCTGCTGGTCTGAGACAGAGCTGCAGGAGCACTCAGGTCAATGGCCCGAGGTCAGTGGTTCTGCTGCTGGTCTGAGACAGAGCTGTAGGAGCACTCAGGTCAATGGCCCGAGGTCAGTGGTTCTGCTGCTGGTCTGAGACAGAGTTGTAGGAGCACTCAGGTCAGTGACCGAGGTCAGTGGTTCTGCTGCTGGTCTGAGACAGAGCTGTAGGAGCACTCAGGTCAATGGCCCGAGGTCAGTGGATCTGCTGCTGGTCTGCGACAGAGCCGTAGGAGAACTCAGGTCAGTGGATCTGCTGCTGGTCTGCGACAGAGCTGTAGGAGCACTCAGGTCAGTAGATCTGCTGCTGGTCTGCGACAGAGCCGTAGGAGCACTCAGGTCAGTGGTTCTGCTGCTGGTCTGCGACAGAGCCGTAGGAGCACTCAGGTCAGTGGTTCTGCTGCTGGTCTGAGACAGAGCGTAGGAGCACTCAGGTCAGTGGTTCTGCTGCTGGTCTGAGACAGAGCTGTAGGAGCATTCAGGTCAGTGACCGAGGTCAGTGGTTCTGCTGCTGGTCTGAGACAGAGCTGTAGGAGCACTCAGGTCAGTCGTTCTGCTGCTGGTCTGAGACAGAGCTGTAGGAGCACTCAGGTCAGTCGTTCTGCTGCTGGTCTGAGACAGAGCTGTAGGAGCATTCAGGTCAGTGGATCTGCTGCTGGTCTGAGACAGAGCTGTAGGAGCTTTCAGGTCAGTGGTTCTGCTGCTGGTCTGCGACAGAGCTGTAGGAGCATTCAGGTCAGTGGTTCTACTGCTGGTCTGCGACAGAGATGTAGGAGCACTCAGGTCAGTGGATCTGCTGCTGGTCTGATACAGAGCTGTAGGAGCACTCAGGTCAGTGGTTCTGCTGCTGGTCTGAGACAGAGCTGTAGGAGCATTCAGGTCAGTGGTTCTGCTGCTGGTCTGAGACAGAGCTGTAAGAGCATTCAGGTCAGTGGTTCTGCTGCTGGTCTGCGACTGAGCTGTAGGAGCATTCAGGTCAGTGGTTTTGCTGCTGGTCTGAGACAGAGCTGTAGGAGCATTCAGGTCAGTGGTTCTGCTGCTGGTCTGAGACAGAGCTGTAGGAGCATTCAGGTCAGTGGTTCTGCTGCTGGTCTGAGACAGAGCTGTAGGAGCATTCAGGTCAGTGGTTCTGCTGCTGGTCTGAGACAGAGCTGTAGGAGCATTCAGGTCAGTGGTTCTGCTGCTGGTCTGCGACAGAGCTGTAGGAGCATTCAGGTCAGTGGATCTGTGAGTAGCAGTGAAATATTCCCTTTTGGTTTGTTTCAGGTTAGTAATGTTCAAGTGTTAACGTCACGTTGGAAGACTCTGATTCGTTGTGTTTGTGTTCTATGATTCAGGTGGCTCTGTTAGTTGGGACAGGGGTTCTTGTAAAAGCGCTAGTGTGGGTTGGTTTCCTGTAGGTGCTGGTACTGTGTTTTGTTTCAGCCTCCCTATCAGAATACTATTTATTGTGAGTAGCTGAGTAAGAGAGATGGCTACAATGTGACTGGAACCTTACAGGAGTCTTGTTGTGTGGTTAGGGTGGAGAGGTCTGTTTCTGTTGCACTGTAGCGGAGTAAGGCAGTCAGGTAAATCCAGCTCAATGGCAGAAGTGAAACCGTGTGTGTGTGTGTGTGTGTGTGTGTGTGTGTGTGTGTGTGTGTGTGTGTGTGTGTGTGTGTGTGTGTGTGTGTGTGTGTGTGTGTGTGTGTGTGTGTGTGTGTGTGTGTGTGTGTGTGTGTGTGTGTGTGTGTGTGTGTGTGTGTGTGTGTGTGTGTGTGTGTGTGTGGAGGCGTAGCTCTAAGAAGAAAAAAAACCCCACAAAGGACACACAAGGCGAAGTGGAAAGAAAGACCGACAAAGCGTTGAGAGCTACTCATTTTTATTGCAGCTGTTTGGAAGGTGGGAGTGAGAGAGAGCGGGAGGGAGGGACATCATAATATAGAGGTGTGAAGAGAGGGATGACAGCTGCACTGGTTCATATCTCTGTGACAGGTGGTGATGACGGGAAAGAGTGATGAGAAAGAGGAGAAGATGGGAGAGAGGGATGAGATGGAGGTGCGTTTGCAGTCCAGCGGACACGGAGGAGGAGGAGGATGTGTCCACATCTCTCTGGAGGAAGTGAAGAGCTTCTACCGGTTCTCACAGAGCTGTCAGCGCCTGCATAGTGAGTGTGTGTGTATGTGTGTGTCATGCGTAGCTAGCTCTTACTCTCACTGTTTTGAGACAGTGGTGAAAGTGTGTTCACCGTGCACCTCTGTGTACTGTACTGTGTGTGTATTACCCAGGGTTCTATGTTTACAGTGTTAAAGGGTCTGTTCAGCCACCCACCAGAGTGTAATAACATACAGTACATAACCTTGTAATGCTTGGAGTTTCTCATCATGGCACTAATATGCACTGACTTAAACATCCGCCTATTGGTCAACTCTGAAGTAATGTATTACTGGATGAGGTTGGTCTGTAAGTTTTATGTGCCAGGATGCAGGACCTACATGATGAGACGTTCATCTCCTTTTCACTGTAGTCACTTTTATTGCACAAGGCAAGCTGTGACAGGAAATCACTATTGTGTTCAGTGGTAATTGTTACATGGTTATATCCTTATTTGCTCAGGGTGTTGCTGAATATGCGTAGGAAAGGATCATGGGAGTCCGTGTTACTCCAAGCCCCAGCTGAGCTATACTATTATAGAGGGCATATTTGCCTGAATATTTTGACCTAAAACATTCACCCTGCCTTGGACTACAAAGTCTGTTAAACTGGAAAAATATAAATCTTAATTTTAGCCTCATTGATGTGCACCTCAGGGACTTGGATTGCTGTGTCATGCTGTCAGGGAATGAAAAGCTATTTAAAGGTATAGTTCAGCCCAAAACCAAAAGTTTGTCAGATGTTCTTATATCTCTGAAGCCGTCTGAAGTTGAGTTTCAAAGATTGTTTTCCACACGCCGTCTACTGGGTAGAACTCGCTAAAGAGAGAATTCTGCAGGCACCCGTCCTAAACAAACAGGAAAGATTGGCACCATGTTATTGGATGGCATTAGACGGTGCCAATATTTCCACTTCGTTACACAGTCTTTGTATGCCAGTCACATTTCTGCATTAATTTCCCATTGACGTCAATCAGTGGTGGTCGATGTCGTTTAAGATGAGGGAGGTCGATTCATTATTTTATGAGCATGACCTTATTTCTATTAAAGCATATTGGATGACTGTCATTCATATTCCATTCACCCAGTTCAATGTAACATTGATAGGTTTAAGCTACTACATGATACTCTAATTTCCCTGTACCCATCATGAGGTTGTTACAACCTAGCCTATGAATGAAAGTTTACGACAGGTCAAGATAATTTTTTGTAATCAAGGTGACAGACAGTGACACATTCATAACCTCCTTGCACGCTCTTGCCTATATCTAGCTGATCTAGGGCATAGTCATTAGTCCAACAGTTGCAAACAATAGTTTCTATTGGACAAATTTGGATATGTTTATCCCCATTTCATTCCATTTGCTTCCGTTTTGGGAAACGTTTTTCAACAGAATCGGCGGAATGAATACACCCCTAATCACACGCAAACACAGTTCACTTTCATAGCACCCACATACAAACAGCATGATCACTTTTCTTGTTGTAATTCCTTCTCTCACCTTTTCCCTTCGCTTGTGGACTTTAGTGCACAACACATCAGCTGTCTGTGACCATCCCAAAAAAACTTTCCGAGCCAAAGCTTCATATCATAACCACTACGCACAGCCTACATAGTTGTCACCATTTTATCTAACGTCATAGTCAACATAGCTAATAGAACTATCACATTAGTAAACCCAAGAGTTCCAGTGTTGGATAGCCATTGCCAACTAGCTAACATGGAAGCCTTCTCAGTTTGAACCGGGTGTTTGAATAGGCTAAGCTAGCTAGCTAGCTAAGTAAGTGAAAGTGAAAAAAAATATTGCTAGCTCTCTCTCTCCCTCTCTCTTGCATCTCTTCATTTTTGAAGAAATTGAATTGTTCAAAACTGTTCAACTATTGTCTTTCTCTCGCTATGTCAACTACTCACCATATTTTATGCACTGCAGTGCTAGCTAGCTGTAGCTTATGCTTTCAGTACTATATTCGTTCTCTGATCCTTTGATTGGGTGGACAAAATGTCAGTTCATGCTGCAAGAGCTCTGACAGGTTGGAGGACATTCTCTGGAAGTCGTCATAATTACTGTATAAGTCTATGGGGTGAGAACCATGAGCCTCCTAGGTTATGTATTGAAGTCAATGTATCCAGAGGAGGACAGAAGCTAGCTGTCCTCCGGCTACACTATGGTGCTACCCTACAGTGCTGTTGTGGCTACTGTAGACCTTCATTGCAAAGCAGTGTGTTTTAATCAATTATTTGGTGACACATATTTGGATACATTTAGTATAATTTTATTTAAAAAGTATAGGTTTTTTAATGTTTCACTTTTTATTTTTATGAAATTCACTGAGGAGGAGGGTCTTCCCCTTTCTCCTCTGAGGAGCCTCCACTGACATCCATGTATGATTTACTTAAAAGTCAGAGATTCAAGTGTGGATCTAATGGTAGGATTCAGCCCTAACAACACACTATGGGCCGGTTTCCCAGACAGATTAAAGCTAGGCCTGGATTAGAAATCATTCTCAATGGCATCTTCAGGACCAGTATTTATCTGTGTCCAGAAAACTGTCCCTATACATTTCCCCCCACTTTTGTTCTGTTACACCTCGATCCCATGACCATGATTCCTAGTCATTTATATTTCAGTTTCTTTTTCATCCCATAGAACACCCTCTCTATCTGTCAGTGTCAATTTCGGTTTCCTCGGCCCAGCGGTGGCCTTTACCTGACCTCTGAATCTCACTGTGACCCCTCTGTAGTGCTCTGCAGCGTCAGCATCTCTAGATACTGAACAGCCCAGGCCCAGACACTGACACATAGGCTACCCCCTTCCTGTCCTAGCCTTTATCCAACTCGTGTTACTCCAGTCCAGTGTAGACTGTTGTGTGCGTCCTTTGGTATTGTGCTTGTGAAAGAGGCGATATGTTTTTGACTCGGATACAGTAATGTGATGATGCTTTCTCTGTCAGACTCGGGTAAGAGTTCAGTGTTTGTCTTGCTAAGAAGTGGCATGGATATTGGAGTGTTGTTGTTGTCTGTGCCTGATTGGATGCTGTCGATGTTTCTTTATGATTGAGCAGGTGTTTACATTAGGTCAACTGAATTGACTGTGAAATGTTCCGATGAATCATTTTCCGACATGAAGGCTTGTCTGATTGTTTTGGCTGTGCTCTCTCTACCTCTATCCTGTTCTCTTTCTGTTTGTTGTTCCCTCCCTTGTTTTGCCCTTCCATCTTGTCTGCCATCTGTTCTTCCATCCCTACTTTCCCAAGTTGTCTGTCTTTCAATGTGGTCGTATACTAATCCCCACAGCTGGTAATCCCAGGTGTGTCAGGCTATTGATAGTGTTTTATACATGATGAATGTTGGAAGTATGATTATTTAATCATTATCCCAAATATGTGTTACGACGCCCAGGTTCCGAGTAAGAAAGCTTGATAAGAACACACACACACAAGCCTGCCTGCCCTGGTAGCACCACCCAGGCTGCTGGTGAGGCGGACGTGACTGGGAGTGGGCAGGAACAAGCAAATTGGCCTTAATGACCGTCTGGCATTCTGAACTGATGCACATAGAGTGACGGAGAAGGATATAGAGATATAGAGAGGTTGAGAAACAGAGAGATGGAGAAGGATATAGAGAGGTTGAGAAACAGAGAGACGGAGACAGAGAGTGACCAGCCACTCCCTTTGGTAAACAAATACACATGCAGTGTCAGAGAAAGGAAATATGAAAGATTGGTTGTTGTTCTCTTGTACTATAAATGATCTCAAAAACAGCATTTAGTTTTTAGGTGTTTTCCTGTCCGCTGGTTTGACTAAACTAGAGAGTCTAATCCTTTATTGAATCAATAGATGGTCTATTGTCTTGTGAGTCCTACATGTCCCAGTGTTCCCGCTCTAGAAATCCCCCTGAGATCATGTCAGCATTAGGTGGCTGTTCTCGTACACCTACACAGATCCCACAGGCCTTAAGTCACACCTCAATGTTGATTTTCCTGGTAAGTTTATGGGGGGAGGGAACAAATGTTGTTTGAATAAAGAGATGGGGAAAGCCCGGCATAAACAGTCAATTAGAGCAGTTAGTCTGGTCCAGTCTCCACCATGCCCCCCCAGACCCACTGTTTCATCTCAGGCCACATGTTTATCGGTTTATCAACCATGACAACGACTTCCTTCAACTGAACAGGCCTGCCAACGGTCAGCAGTAATCTCATGTTATCAGTCACGTTATAAATTAAACGTTGATATCAACCGCCTAGATCACGTGGCAAACTCATTCCACGGAGGGCCGAGTGACTGCAGGTTTTCACTCCTCCCTTGTACTTGATTGATTGAGTAAGTAGTAAGGAACTCCCCTCACCTGGTTGTCTAGGTCTTAGTTGAAAGGGAGAAAAACCAAAACCTGCAGACACCTGGCCCTCCGTGGAATGAGTTTGACACTTGTGGCCTAAGTACTAAGCTCAGTTGTCAACAAGTTCCGCCCAGAATAAAGCTAGTATGTTTGACCCTTGGATTACTTAAGACAGGTTGATTTCCCTCACCCACAGGACCAGCTTCTGTCTCACACATAATGTACACACAAACACACACTTCACAGTTGTCTCAGAGACCGTGGGGACTCCACCCATAACACTAACCTCAAGTCATGTTAATAGTGCCTGGCTCCAGCTGCTATTAGTCATGTATTTAGTTCCATCAGTCAACAAGACAATCCATCCTCTATTGTTCAAATGTACACAAACTATTCAGAAGGAAACTGCATCGCACAGGTACAAGTGTTGCACGTAATGCAAACAAACCGAGCATCGTACCAATAGATCGGTCTGCATTGTAAACATTGACAGAAGCGTCTAGTCCAGGGGTGTCAATGTTTACAATTTACAACATAGCAGGCCAGGCATGGGTCACAACTAAGTTGCCTAACAATCTGTTTCTTGGAAATGAAATGCTGACCGGTCTGTTGTGCACCATGCCCTGTGAATGCCTCGTGTCGCAAAGCAATCCAGCAGCCACAGGAAACTGTCTGTTTATAAACTACCACTTCCTTTCCTAGAGTCAGCGTTCAGTGTCACACAGATCACACACTGTCCCTGTCTACTTCCCATCTTCTGCCCTGGATTTCATATCAGTTATCAGGTCAGTATAGATATATGAGATGAGACGCACCCCTACAGTGGGACAATGTGACAGGAAGGCTGTCAGCCATCCCATAATACAGTAGAACAGTTGACAGGCTGAATCTCCATATGCTTCCTGGTTCCTGGGTGTTCTCATAATGGGGACAAATACAGTAACGGCAGTCTATTTTCATCACTACTCCGACAGAGAGACAATGTAAAAGGATTTGGATCAGACACACTTGGTGTGCTTCCCAAGTGGCACCCTATTCCCTTTATAGTGCACTACTTTTGACCCCCTATATAGGGACTAGGGAGCTATTTGGGATGCAAGCTTGTTTACTCCTGAGTCTGTCCCTGTTGACTGACATCAGCAGTGTTTGACTAATTACTGTAGGGCCGGGATTGATGTCTTTCGAAAGTAATTGAAGTGTTGCATATTGTACGCATATTTATGCGTAGTAATAACAAAAAAAAGATAGCATTACCTGTTATTGGCATGTTAATTATCAAGTTATTATAATGCTGTGTAACATGAGGTAGATAAGTATTGGGGAAGGGACGGGGAAACGATTGAAAGGGAGGGATGAAGTGACCCTGGGGCAGAGAGACACACGGTAACAGGTCAAATGATCCTTTTATATTATCCCATGAAAGCACAGTCATTTGTCTGCTATAGTCTGGGAGCCAGAACCAGCCTGACGAGAGGTTGCTGGTAATACTCTGTCTCTAGATATATTGGACTGTGGGAGTCTATTGGACATAGACTGGAGAGAGAGATGGGATGAAACCAATTAATTTTATCGTTCTAACCCCACCGTCCCTCAGTCAATTCAGTTTTTACTTTAAATGAAAAACCTAATGCCACCCTGTCTGAATACTGCCTGGGATTATACAACATCCTGTATGTAGAAGGGGTCTCCTAATCTGTTCTGTATTCTATGTGGAAACATGTAGCACTGTCAGATACATGACTTCATCACTAGGTGGCCACCTCATAAAAGACCACAATGACAATCGAACTAAAGAGGAAGTACAAGACTCTGTCCTCTCCACCATGGCCAGACAGACTGTTGTCTCCTATGTCTGGATGGATGTCTGGATGGCTGCAGCGTGAAGGGGGGTTGATTGCCATGTGTGATGGGATCTGTGTAGTGAGTTAAGGGGATTTCCCACACAGTGCTCTGTGTGTAACCGTCTCGGCTAGAGTCTCGTATTACTTCCTGAGGAGATTAGCCCACTGCTTCACTATCTCACTAGCTGCACCAAGTCCGTCTGGACTTTTATGTCAAGGAGAGGCTCAGCAGATAGGACCACCGGCAATTAACACTGACTGTAAACATTCTGCATTTCACATTTTCTAACAGAGTTTGCCTAATTGACAGTAAAAGTATCAAAACTCTTTCGATCTATGGCTAAGTACACACACACACACACCACACAGACACACACACTTCACAAGGGGGTGAATGTCCCAGCAGTAATGGCTCTCTTTTGAAAACAAAAGCCAAGCATGGATTGCTGTCATACCTGGTCCATAGACTGCTTATACAGTAAGAAAACCAATATGTAATTTGGGTGAACCATCCCTTTAACAATGGATGTGGGGATTCTTTAAATGGCAGGAACAGCACCATCTAGTGGTCAGAACCTAGTAATATCAGGATGTAGGATAGGAAATAAACCCAACTAATTTCTCTGAACAAGGAAGAAAAAAAAATAATTCACTGAGAATACATTACATAGGATGAAGAAACAGAACTCCATACTACTTGTCAGACACAAAACTGATACTAAATACTTGTTGTTGAGTTGGGATTGGTGTGGGGGGTCCGTGGATGGCTTTTGACCGCTTTGGATTCCTAAACAACCCGTTTTAGGGTTTGGGATTAAGGTTAAGTTAAGGGTTAGGGGTTAGGGAATTGTTTGGTCCCCACAAGGATAGTAAAACAAACATGTGGTGTGCGTGTGACAGATCTAGGATCATCTTAACACATAACTGACCCTAGCTCAGTGGGGGCAACATCCCTCTCCATATCTCTGGCTGCATAAAAGGCCAGTAAATGTCATAGGTGGCATTGAGCTGGAGGCGGTCCCATACAGGCAGCTGCTCTGTGACATCATCACTCAGGCCCTGGCTCCTGATTGGCTGAGGGGTATCAGCCAGAGAGGAGTCCTCCAGAGGGCTGTGTGCGGGACGATGGCTTTGGTACCAACCACATTCTGTCTGTCACTCGTCTTTATCTCCCCTTGATCTGATCCCAGACCAGCTTACACACCGATTATAGATGTGTGAGTTGCACATGTATAGGCTTATCTGAGGGAATTACATCTGGCTGCTCTCTCTTTCCCCCTCCCTTCCTCCGTCTCTCTCTCTCTGTCTCTCTCTGTTTCTCCCACTCCCTTCCTCCGTCTCTCTCTCTCTCTCCCCCTCCCTTCCTCCGTCTCTCCCTCTCTCCGTCTCTCTGTGTCTGTCTATTTCTCTCTCTGAGTCGTTTGTTTACGCTCTTTCAGTACCTGGGAGAGAGGGATCATTGGGAGGTGTAATCTGAAACTGAGCCCAGTCTGGCTGAGTGTGTATATGGAGACAGAGGGGGAGGGATGGGGGTGTGGTGAGTGTGTGTGTGTGTGTGTGTGCCGCCCAGCGACGGAGCGTTTAGTGTACGGCTGAAGTCTCAGCACTCAGGCTGTGGAGGAATGGACGGCTGTCGCTCACACGACCGCTTATTCTGAGAGTGTGTGTGTTCGGGAGTGTGTGTTCTCCCGGGGGTGAGAGGGGGGACAGGATGGCCCTCAACCGAGTGTCCCTGCTCTGCCATGACATCACCAGGATGTGGCTGCAACTCAACTTGATAACAGGTAAGGTGTGTGTGTGTTTGTGTGGCGGGGGGGTGTGTATGTGAGTGACAGTGCATGTGACAGAATACAGTGCGTGTGCAGCTGTGTGTGAGACTGAACGGTATTGTCAGAGAGGTGAGGAAGTTCTACTTCAGTTTAATGCACTTTTTTTTTACACTTTATTTGAGCTTTGTTGTCATTCAGTGTGGAACATCTAAATTTGTCCCTCCCTCTTGCAAAAATACTCTATTTGCATAAATGGAAATACTGTAGCAGCAGTTAATTGGTACCTGGTTACTAACAATTTTCAACTACCAATGACTGTGTTTGTTGCCTTGTGCCAAGTAGTCAGGACTAGATTCTAGTAAATGTTAAACAAGAGAATTCGAATGAAAACACCCAAAGTGTCTGTTTTAATTTGCATACCTGTGCACACCCAGGCCGTTGCACAGTGAGAGTCTCTTGTCTTTGTTTCTCCACTGCCAGATGGACAGGCTTTGGCATAAAGTGGGTTTAAACTCACCCGAGCCCCTCCACACCGAACCTTCACAGTTGGCACCTCAGGTGTCATCCTCACTGCCACGTCACACGGAAGAGGCAGTGAGGGTGACTGAAGAGGCAGTGAGGGTGACTGAAGAGGCAGTGAGGGTGACTGAAGAGGCAGTGAGGGTGACTGAAGAGGCAGTGAGGGTGACTGAAGAGGCAGTGAGGGTGACTGAAGAGGCAGTGAGGGTGACTGAAGAGGCAGTGAGGGTGACTGAAGAGGCAGTGAGGGTGACGGAAGAGGCAGTGAGGGTGACGGAAGAGGCAGTGAGGGTGACGGAAGAGGCAGTGAGGGTGACGGAAGAGGCAGTGAGGGTGACTGAAGAGTCTTCTCTCTCTACCAATCTGCCAATCTGGATGGCTTGGTCATAACATGGGCAGCACCAGCAGGAATCTGTGCCACGTTGTCATGCCAACACTTTCATTTCATTGACTGTCCATTCATTTGAGAAAACTGTAGCAGTCTGTTTTGTTGTTGTATTTTGCATTGGTTTGAATTGATTCCAAAAGTATTTCAAATCCTTTCCGGGAGCTTAAGGAAGTGTTTTTTTCTCAGTATATTCTGCCTTGTCATGAGTTAATATGTTGTCTTAAACACATGAGTTATAAAAACAAAGAGAGTCGCACACTCCATATATATATATATATATAACCTCATAGTAACTGCCTTCTTCAGGGCTTCTTCCACCCTCAAGAAGACACAGTGATGCCGAAACGTTGGTGTTATTTTTACCCAATAAATGACTGGGAGGTTATATGTACAGTGGGGCAAAGAAGTATTTAGTCAGCCACCAATTGTTCAAGTTCTCCCACTTAAAAAGATGAGAGAGGCCTGTAATTTTCATCATAGGTACACTTCAACTATGACAGACAAAATGAGAAAAAAAATCCAGAAAATCACATTGTAGGATTTTTTATGAATTTATTTGCAAATTATGGTGGAAAATAAGTATTTGGTCACCTACAAACAAGCAAGATTTCTGGCTCTCACAGACCCGTAACTTCTTCTTTAAGAGGCTCCTCTGTCCTCCACTAGTTACCTGTATTAATGGCACCTGTTTGAACTTGTTATCAGTATAAAAGACACCTGTCCACAACCTCAAACAGTCACACTCCAAACTCCACTATGGCCAAGACCAAAGAGCTGTCAAAGGACACCAGAAACAATATTGTAGACCTGCACCAGGCTGGGAAGACTGAATCTGCAATAGGTAAGCAGCTTGGTCTGAAGAAATCAACTGTGGGAGCAATTATTAGGAAATGGAAGACATACAAGACCACTGATAATCTCCCTCGATCTGGGGCTCCACGCAAGATCTCACCCCGTGGGGTCAAAATGATCACAAGAACGGTGAGCAAAAATCCCAGAACCACACGGGGGGACCTAGTGAATGACCTGCAGAGAGCTGGGACCAAAGTAACAAAGCCTACCATCAGTAACACACTACGCCGCCAGGGACTCAAATCCTGCAGTGCCAGACGTGTCCCCCTGCTTAAGCCAGGACATGTCCAGGCCCGTCTGAAGTTTGCTAGAAAGCATTTGGATGATCCAGAAGAAGATTGGGAGAATGTCATATGGTCAGATGAAACCAAAATATAACTTTTTGGTAAAAACTCAACTCGTCGTGTTTGGAGGACAAAGAATGCTGAGTTTCATCCGAAGAACACCATACCTACTGTGAAGCATGGGGGTGGAAACATCATGCTTTGGGGCTGTTTTTCTGCAAAGGGACCAGGACGACTGATCCGTGTAAAGGAAAGAATAAATGGGGCCATGTATCGTAATATTTTGAGTGAAAACCTCCTTCCATCAGCAAGGGCATTGAAGATAACGTGGCTGGGTCTTTCAACATGACAATGATCCCAAACACACCGCCCGGGCAACGAAGGAGTGGCTTCGTAAGAAGCATTTCAAGGTCCTGGAGTGGCCTAGCCAGTCTCCAGATCTCAACCCCATAGAAAATCTTTGGAGGGAGTTGAAAGTCCGTGTTGCCCAGCAACAGCCCCAAAACATCACTGCTCTAGAGGAGATCTGCATGGAGGAATGGGCCAAAATACCAGAAACAGTGTGTGAAAACCTCGTGAAGACTTACAGAAAACGTTTGACCTCTGTCATTGCCAACAAAGGGCATATAACAAAGTATTGAGAAACTTTTGTTATTGACCAAATACTTATTTTCCACCATAATTTGCAAATAAATTCATGAAAAATTCTACAATGTGAATTTCTGGATTTTTTTTTTCTTCTCATTTTGTCTGTCATAGTTGAAGGGTACCTATGATGAAAATTACAGGCCTCTCATCGTTTTAAGTGGGAGAACTTGCACAATTGGTGGCCGACTAAATACTTTTTTGCCCCACTGTATGTGGAGTGTGCGACTCCCTTTTGTTTCTATAGCTTCCAGTTTATTCACCGTTAGTCAGCACCTCTACATAATTTTCTCTAGGTGTGCACCAGCTCATGCTTTTTATTAAACACCTGAGTTGACATTGATCAATACGGTGAACCCACTTCCATCTCCTGAACTATTAAGTACCAAGAGAGGTTTTACAGTACGAGTAAAAACACATCCTTGGAATCTCTTCTTTGGAATGTCTCTCCTTTTGTCAAACCAAGGGAAAGTTTGACTAGAGGTATCCTAAAAGAGATGTTCTGTTTCCTTGGACTATCTGGTGTGTGTGTGGTAGTAGCGTGGGACAGTGGAGAGGGTGATGAACAGTGGTGTGTTGTCTGTCTCTTACTTCCATTCAGTAACAGAGATATGCTTGTCAACACACAGACTGTTCCGCTGGCCAAGCGGAAAGACATTGCCACATTTCCTCCAGTCTCTCAGGGCTAGCACACAGACCCAGGTTTACACTAATGACCAAAAGTGTGTGGACGCCTGCTCGTCAAACATCTCATTCCAAAATCATGTGCATTAATATGGAGTTGGTCTCCCCCTTTGCTGCTATAACAGCCTCCACTCTTCTGGGAAGGCTTTCCACTAGATGTTGGAACATTGATGTGGGGACAAGCATTAGTGAGGTCGGGCAGTGATGTTGGGCGATTAGGCCTGGCTGACAGTAGGTGTTCCAATTCATTCCAAAGGTATTCGATGGGGTTGAGGTCAGGGCTCTGTGCAGGCCTGTCAAGTTCTTCCACATCGATCTCAACAAACCATTTCTGTATGGACCTCATTTTGTGCACGAGGGCATTGTCATGCTGAAACAGGAAAGGGCCTTCCCCAAACCTTTGCCACAAAGTTGGAACCACAGAATCGTCTAGAATGTCATTGTAAGCTGTCACATTAACATTTCCCTTCCCTAGAGCTAAGGGGCCAAGCCCAAACAGTTAAAAACAGCCCCAGACCATTATTCCTCCTCCACCAAACTTTACAGTTGGCACTATGCATTGGGTCAGGTAGCGTTTCCCTGGCATCTGCCAAACCCAGATTAGTCCATCGGACTGCCAGTTGGTGAAGCGTGATTCGTCACTTCAGAGAACGCGTTTCCACTGCTCCAGAGTCCAATGGCGGCGAGCTTTACACCACTCCAGCCAATGCTTTGCATTGCGTGTTGGGATCTTAGGCATGTGTGCGGCTGCTCGGCCATGGAAATCCATTTCATGAAGCTCCAGACGAACCGTTCTTGTGCTGACGTTGCTTCCAGGGACAGTTTAGAACTCCTGTAAGTGTTGCAACCGTGGACAGACGATTATTACACACTTCAGCACTCGGCGGTCCCGTTCTGTGAACTTGTGTGGCCTACCACTTCACAATAACAGCACTTACAGTTGACCGGGGCAGCTCCAGCAGGGCAGAAATTTGACGAACTGACTTGTTGGAAAGGTGGCATCCTATGAAGGTGCCAAGGTTGAAAGTCACTGAGTTCTTCAGTAAGGCCATATTACTGCCAATGTTTGTCTATGAAAAGTGCATGGCTGTATGCCAAATTGTATACACCAGTCAGCAATGGGTGTGGCTGAAATAGCCGAATCCAGTCATTTGAAGGGGTGTCCACATACTGCTGTGTATATATAGTGTAGCTTACAGTATAGCAGACTAGCCACCCTGTTGGCACCTGACGCTCCATGGAGAAAAAAAAGGATTTGACAAAGATTGAACAGTAGCCACATAATGCAGCTCATCATGTAGAAATATTACAGATTTAATCCAGAGATTTATGGGCTGGGCAGAAGGCACCCACACACACAGTGAGCACGCATGGCAACAGGGCAACGGTGGCCGTTTGACCCAGTTGTTACTGTCGTGTGTGTTGTTATCCCCATGGCAGATGGGGACCTGGTAACCCAGACTGTAATACCATAATAGAACTGGGTTCCCCCCACATACACAATGATACACACACACACACACACACACACACACAATAGTACACACACACAGCTGTGGAACGGCTGTTCATCCCTTACTTGTCCTCTCACTCACACACACAGCTGCCCTTCTTCTTGCCACACCACCACCAACAGTTGGCTCCATCACCAGCTCATACCCACACAGCATGGTGCTCCACACAGCATGGTGCTCCACCACACACACACACACACACACACTTCCACATCCCCAATACAATCTGTTGCCTTTCAGTCCACATACCAAGACTGCCCTGCCCACCCTGCCCATACACCACATACCATGACAACACATGAAGTTACTGCATGGACCAGCGAACAGAGGGTTTAGCTGTAGGGGTTAAATAAAGGGGAGGGGAAGGGAGGGGTTAGGGTCTAGGGGTTAATGTCAGACTGGATGATTATACTGTATTTTTCAAGGGCCGACATCAAGGACTGTACCACCTGTGATAGTGACTTTGTCCTTCAGACCAGACGTGTAAAGGCAAGGAGGTCTTTCCAGCCTGCTAACATGTGTTTAACCGCCGGCTGCTTGTGGGAACATGATGACCGAACAAAGAGAGATTCATGGGACAGGAGAGGGAGTAGCACTCTGTGTAGCACAGAGGCATGGTAACTACCATGTTGGTGCATGTGTGTAACTGGTGGTGAACCTTTGTGTCAGTGGGGTCACACGATCATGTGAAAGGAATGTCATGACTGGAGTGAAAATGCATTGTAAACTATTCAACAAAAACTGTTGGTCGGATCTTTTTTTTTTTGTAGCTTTGATGGCATTCGATGAAACGCATAGAAGGAACGTGGAGAGAGAGGCCTCTGTAGAATCTCCTTTACTGGAAAGAGCTGTGTAGTTGTCTTCCCAGTCCCCACAGCTCAACTAGAGCCAGGTCTCCTCATTAACAATGCAGGCATTAGTAATAGAACCCTGGCCTCCTTTCAATCTCCCTCCCCCCTTTCCCCTTTTCTCTCCCCCTCCTTTTTCCCCTTTTCTCCCCTCTTCTCTGTGAGCTGTCATCCATCCAGATCTGAGCTGTAATCTGTGAGGTTATACAATAGTTACCAGACAGGAAGGAATATGACAAGATGTAAAACCTTAATAGAAATGTTTTGCATAGAGTATAAATGATTCTGTCTGTTTTCATGTCAGCTCTATCCTCACATTGTAACCCTTGACCTTCACTGATTAGTCCCCTGACCTGATTGTGAATGAGTGGGGGGGTTTATCATCCTTGGCTCCCATCGACCTCAAAACGTGGGGCCTGGTTGGGAGGAAGTTGGGGGTGTTGTGTGGTTTTGTGCTGCTTAAGAGTTCCCTGTCTGGCACAGACCTGTTTTGGTGGCTTTTCTCCGGGTCACAGTTGGAGCGCTCACAGACCACAGTGACGAGACTGAACACGTCTCTACACATCATATACAATGCACTCGGTGAGGAGGGTAGGGCCCTTAGTTCTCAATGGAACTGAATGGGTTAGAGACGTTCCTTACCTCTAATAACAGGAAGAAAGAGGGGAAAACACAGAGCGAGAAGTACTGTAAGGTCTATTTTTAGAAGACATGTTTGTATAAACTTAAGTTAGATTTATTAGAGAATTAGAAATATATACTCACACACACCCTTCGCTCTGTGGCAGCTTCTCTCTAGGTTGTGTGTGTGTGAGTGTCTGGGTTTGGGCCAGAGTGTTATCCTAACCGTGCTATTAAACAAACTAACTCTGGGTTTATAGGGGAAGAGTCTGAGGGAAGACTGTAGTGGCAGCTTGCTGTAAGACTCCTGTAAGACTGAGCTGTTACCTACCACCCAGGGCTGTAGTAAGACTGAGCTGTTACCTACCACCCAGGGCTGTAGTAAGACTGAGCTGTTACCTACCACCCAGGGCTGTAAGACTGAGCTGTTACCTTCCACCCAGGGCTGCCTGTCCACCTGTCCTGATGCATTACACCAACATCAGACTGAATACTGCCAGTGACTGCCAACATGCATGTCTATGGTTCTAGAATAGACTGCATTAGTGTTTCTCAACCTTGATCCCTATGGACCCATTCACTGTGTGGATGCTAGTCTTACCGGCTCCAGCTGGTTGGAGCTAGCTAAGCCTGACAGGTTGGCATCGACCTTCCCTGAGACCTGAAGTCAGTCCCTCCTGAAATGTGACCACAGGGTTTTCTGGTTTATACTGATGATGGTTGATTTGGCAGAGCATGGTATCAAACCTAAACAGGTGCATAAGCATTAGTTAGAAGCAATTTATCATCACTGCAAATTGTTTTTATTAAAATGAGTTAAGAATAGAGAGTAATAAAGTTTTTTTTTAAACTCACCTTGGCAGTGGCGATTTTAGCATGTAAATCTTGGTAGGGCAAACTCAAGAAAAAACATATGCATGCCAGCAAAGCCACACTACACAATACTAAACAATACATTGATTGCATTATAACGGTGACAAACGGTGCACACAAACTGTTAGGGCCGACATAAAGCTGTCCCAACACCTTAGCACTGCTACACCTGGCTATCAGCAAAGCCTTGTCTGGCAGCAAAACAGTTCATTCAGCCTCATTTACTGCCCTTTAAAAACACAAAGCTGATGTGGCTGACTTGCTTAAACAAATGTGGTTTCTGTTGACAATTGAGATGTACAAATGGGACGCCGAGTGGATAAGAGGCCATTTCTATGAAGACATTAATGACCGAGTGGACAGACATAGTCAATATAACTGTTTGTTCAGCACTTTTGAAAGGTACAGCGACAGAATTCAGAACATGGGCCGTTCTTACAGTATTCTCCCGGTACACCAAGTCAGAACCGTAGGATAAATAAAGGAGACCTATAAGCAGACAATAAAAGCTCTTACAATATTCATGATTACATTCATCTAAAACAGGCTATAGGCTACATGTGCACCACCAAGTCAGAACAGTAGGTGGAATTATGAAGGGAAAAGGAACAAATTATTAGAGTGAGGCACATGGGCTACTAACAGCTTGCGACATAACATACACTTTGCATTACTTTCTTAGCTACAGTGTATATATGTTACCTATGTGTACATATATTACGGCTCTCGTCGGAATGAGGATCGGACCAAAGCGCAGCGTGGTAAGTGTTCATGATTTTTATTTATCAAAACACTCAAACAAAATTACAAAGTGAAAGACGAACAGTTCTGTAAGGCAAATAAACTATACAGAAAACAACTACCCACAAAAACCAGGTTGGAAAAAAGGCTGCCTAAGTATGATTCCCAATCAGAGACAACGATAGACAGCTGCCTCTGATTGGGAACCACACTCGGCCAAAAACAAAGAAATAGAAATAAAGAAACTAGAATGCCCACCCTAGTCACACCCTGGCCTAACTAAAATCGAGAATAAAAGCCTCTATGGCCAGGACACCCTGGCATATTACATCATTGATGCAGCAGCATACAAGACATTTTTGGACTCACCTTGTTGTGCTGTGCTCACTTCAACAGGAAGGTGGCGCCGCGGTCCTTCGTAGGCTAATTTTGTCATTAAACTTTGTCCTCAAAGTCTGTCATTCTCTGGATTTATGGTGCTTTCAAGACAACTGGGAACTCAGAAAAAAACAAGGTTGAATCATGACATCAGTGATCTTCAGGTCAGAGCTCAAGAAAGAGGCCCGAGTTCCCGACTTGGAATTCCGAGTTGTATGACCGTATTTTCCCAGTCGGAGCTTGTTCAGAGTTCCCAGTTTCCAGTTACGAGTTTCCAGTTGTTTTGAACGCGGCACAAGTCATGTTGGATTGACAGCATGGCCAATGTATTCAACCATAGTGTTGAATGTTTATCCTTTTAAGCTTGGAAAAGAGACCCTTAAACCCAGACTTGGACCACATGCCCACTCGTCTGAATATCAGGCTAGTGATTGCTTTGTAACACTTGCAGTTAGCCACTGATTCCTTCCAAACCACTCATTGTTGAATTTGCGAATTTCCAACTTGTTGTGTAATTTTCATGACCGATGAGCACCGATACGTTTTATCTTTAATTTCTCTTCATATGATAAGGATTTGCCAGTAGATTGTCGACTTGATTCTGGTCATCTATGAACGTCTGAACATCTTGGCCATGTTCTCTTATCTCCACCCAGCACAGCCAGAAGAGGACTGGCTACCCCTCAGAGCCTAGTTTCTCTCTAGGTATCTTCCTAGGATCTGGCCTTTCTGGGGAGTTTTTCCTAGCCACCGTGCTTCTACATCTGCATTGCTTGCTGTTTGGAGTTTTAGGCTGTACAGCACTTTGTGACATCGGCTGATGTGAAAAGGGCTTTATAAATAAACTTTGTTGATTCATGATGATGACTGCTAGCTAAGATTTTGAAAGTATGATGCTGATATGATCAGTCCAATCAAAACTACGGTAGATATAAGGGGATTTGACGTCATTTTATCTGTGGCTTTTGACCTTGAGCCTTCTTGGATGGGCACTTCTAATGTAACTCTATGGCATCACCCCAGGGGCTTGAATTTTTGAGCTCTACCTGTAGATTTTGTGGTGACGCAGTGTTCCCATGAGTGACAGAACACTGAGCCAATCACGGCGCAACTACCAACAACCAACCACCTACGCTGGCTGC
Organism: Oncorhynchus tshawytscha; assembly: GCF_018296145.1. NCBI lineage: Eukaryota > Metazoa > Chordata > Actinopteri > Salmoniformes > Salmonidae > Oncorhynchus > Oncorhynchus tshawytscha. The sequence goes on along the minus strand of NC_056442.1, from coordinate 2,812,276 downwards.
CCCACCACCACAGAAAGCACTGAGCTAGGCTGAAACACATGCATTTTGGAGCTGCCTTACTCAAGAAAGCAAAAAAAGGTTCTCCCGGGTGGCACAGTGGTCTAATGCACTGCATCGCAGTGCTAGCTGTGCCACCAGAGATTCTGGGTTCGAGCCCAGGCTCTGTCGCAGCCGGCCGCGACTGGGAGGCCGATGGGGCGGCGCACAAATGGCCCAGCGTCGTCAGGGTTAGGGAGGGTTTGGCCGGCAGGGGCATCCTTGTCTCATCTTGCACTAGAGATTCCTGTGGCGGGCCGGGCGCAGTGCACGCTGACCAGGTCGCCAGGTGTACGGCTGACTTCCGGGTTGGATATGCATTGTGTCAAGAAGCAGTGCACCTTGGTTGGGTCGTGTTTCGGAGGACGCATTGGCTCTCGACCTTCGCCTCTCCCGAGTCCGTACAGGAGTTTCAGCGACGAGACAAGACTGTCACCTCTCACCGTACACTACCCCCTGCAACCACCCTCACCTCTCACCGTACACTACCCCCTGCAACCACCCTCACCTCTCACCGTACACTACCCCCTGCAACCACCCTCACCTCTCACCGTACACTACCCCCTGCAACCACTCTCACCTCTCACCGTACACTACCCCCTGCAACCACTCTCACCTCTCACCGTACACTACCCCCTGCAACCACTCTTACCGTACACTACCCCCTGCAACCACTCTCACCTCTCACCGTACACTACCCCCTGCAACCACCCTCACCTCTCACCGTACACTACCCCCTGCAACCACTCTCACCTCTCACCGTACACTACCCCCTGCAACCACTCTCACCGTACACTACCCCCTGCAACCACCCTCACCGTCACACTACCCCCTGCAACCACCCTCACCGCACTACCCCCTGCAACCACCCTCACCGTACACTACCCCCTGCAACCCCTCTCACCGTACACTACCCCCTGCAACCACCCTCACCGTACACTACCCCCTGCAACCCCCCTCACCGTCACTACCCCCTGCAACCACCCTCACCGTACACTACCCCCTGCAACCCCTCTCACCGCACTACCCCCTGCAACCCCTCTCACCGTACACTACCCCCCTGCAACCCCCCTCACCGTACACTACCCCCTGCAACCCCCTCACCGTACACTACCCCCTGCAACCACCCTCACCGTACACTACCCCCTGCAACCCCTCTCACCGGACACTACCCCCTGCAACCCCCTCACCGTACACTACCCCCTGCAACCCCCCTCACCGTACACTACCCCTGCAACCCCCACCGTACACTACCCCCTGCAACCACTCTCACCGTACACTACCCCCTGCAACCACCCTCACCGTACACTACCCCCTGCAACCCCTCTCACCGTACACTACCCCCTGCAACCCCCTCACCGTACACTACCCCCTGCAACCCCCTCACCTCTCACCGTACACTACCCCCTGCAACCACCCTCACCTCTCACCGTACACTACCCCCTGCAACCACCCTCACCTCTCACCGTACACTACCACCCTCACCAGTACACTCCCCTACTGCCAGCGAACACACCGCATCTCACACACACACACACACACAGCATTGTCAATTCACAGGACCACTACCATACCCCCCAAACAACCCTCCTCTTTCCACTAGCCTTTCACTCACTCACTCACTCACTCACTCACTCACAGACGGACGGACGGACGGACGGAAAGACGGATGGACGGAAAGACGGAAAGACGGACGGACGGACGGACAATTTACATTAATAGAGCATAGTATTAGTCACACAGACACCTGGAATGACATGACAGAGAGAGGAGCAGAGGAACCACTGACCCACTTCTCAAGGAGAAGTCCCCCAAATCCCCCTTTTCTCCAACTTTCAGTCCCAGTCTCAGTGAGGAAGCGAGAGAGGGGAGGAGGAGAGAGGCTGAGAGAGGAGAGAGGCTGAGAGAGGAGAGAGGCTGAGAGAGGGGAGAGGCTGAGAGAGGGGAGGAGGGGAGAGGCTGAGAGGAGGAGAGAGGCTGGGGGAGGAAAGAGGGGAGGAGGAGAGAGGCTGGGGGAGGAAAGGGGGAGAGGCTGAGGGGAGGAGGAGAGAGGCTGAGAAGAGGGATTAGTATTTGCTCCCCTCTCTCCTCCTCCCCTCAGCCTCTCCCCTCCTCCCCTCTCTCCTCCTCCCCTCTCCATGCACAGTGGATTATAATAATCTGTTTTGGACTTCTCCTTGAAGTGGGTCAGTGGGTCCCTCCTCCTCTCCCCCTCTCTCTTCCTCACTGAGACTGGGACTGAAAGTTGGAGAAAAGGGGGGATTTGGGGGGACTTCTCCTTGAGAAGTGGGTCAGTGGTTCCTCTGCTCCTCTCTCTGTCATGTCATTCCAGGTGTCTGTGTGACTAATACTATGCTTTATTAATGTTAATACTGTATGTAACTGTCATCTATTGTTGTAAATACTGTGTTATTGTAACTGTCATCTATTGTTGTAAATACTGTATGTAACTGTAACTGTCATCTACTAATGTAAATACTGTTACTGTATCTGTCATATATTGTTGTAAATACTGTATGTTACTGTAACTGTCATCTACTAATGTAAATACTGTTACTGTATCTGTCATATATTGTTGTAAATACTGTATGTTACTGTAACTGTCATCTATTAATGTAAATACTGTTACTGTATCTGTCATATATTGTTGTAAATACTGTATGTTACTGTATCTGTCATCTATTGTTGTAAATACTGTTACTGTATCTGTCATCTATTGTTGTAAATACTGTTACTGTAACTGTAGTTGATGTTTTTTTTGTCTCTTATCTTCCAGATGACATCATGCAGCAGGAGAGTGATCGTCTGTTTGCTGCAGACATCGATCCTGACCTCAGGAAACGGTTTGCTTTCCTCTCAGGTCAGTCTTTTTCTTTTCCCTCCATCACTCCCTCTTTCATAGTTACCTCTCATAGTGGTTCAATCCCAAACATCCGAGTGAGCCAATCCCAACGCTATGCCAAGGCCCTTGAAGATCTCCCTTCACAGATGGAAAAAGCTTAAGCAATATGGCAGAAGCTAATAACAGTGAACCATCCCCAAAGCTGACACAGCCACTGATGGAGCAGCAATCATATCACACTGTATGAGAGAAGTAGCTGAGTGAAGTAGCTGAGAGAAGTAGCTGGCCTAAACATCAAAACATAATCCGTCAGCATTTTCCTATTTATAAAAGTACAGGAATAGCACTCTGGCTACCAGATAGAGTACAGCAGTGTTGTTCAAACTGATTTCTGTTGTATGACTTAACTAAATGACTTAACTAAACTAAGACTTTTGCAATGACCCGACCTTTGGGGGAAAACTGAGGAAAACCGTTCCACACCAGACCCTTATTTCCAAAGAGTTGGGCCAACTCAGTTTGTTCCGTTACTACGGCGATGCCAAACCAGATAGAGCCCTACATTGGGTTACCACGGATAATAACGGCACATAGACGGCCCGTGAATAATTAATCGACACTGCGATCCACTTGGCAACCTGGCCCGGCAACAGTTAGAAGAGCCAAGTGTGTGTGGCTCTATGTGCTGCTGTGATTGGCTGCTGAGTGTGTGACTGAATTTAACACTCCACCCATTGAGAGCGAGAGTGTGTGTGTGTGTGTCTCTAAATGAATTTCACGAGGTTCAGTTCCTAAATGAATTTCACGAGGTTCAGTTCCTAACTGAATTTCACGAGGTTCAGTTCCTAACTGAATTTCACGAGGTTCAGTTCCTAACTGAATTTCACGAGGTTCAGTTCCTAACTGAATTTCACGAGGTTCAGTTCCTAACTGAATTTCACGAGGTTCAGTTCCTAACTGAATTTCACGAGGTTCAGTTCCTAACTGAATTTCACGAGGTTCAGTTCCTAACTGAATTTCACGAGGTTCAGTTCCTAACTGAATTTCACGAGGTTCAGTTCCTAACTGAATTTCACGAGGTTCAGTTCCTAACTGTTTTATGGTTGCTGTTACATGTCTTGCCCGGGAACCTGTTCTTAGGTTGCATACAGTCTGTGTAGAGTCTGTTTGTCTTCACATCTCTCTGTCAGTGTGTTTAATAACTCTGTGGTTGCCAGGGGTGGTGTGTGTGTGTGTGTGTGTGTGTGTGTGTGTGTGTGTGTGTGTGTGTGTGTGTGTGTGTGTGTGTGTGTGTGTGTGTGTGTGCATGACAGCTGCCCACCCTCTGATGAGGAGTCACATGAGCACACAGCTAAGTCTGATGAAGATGACCCTTGGTCTAGTTGTAATTCATACTTCTACGCTACAGCCTTGGTACGCCACTAGAATGACTCCAAGCCCAGCGGGTGAGAGTGTGACGCAGCGATACTGTTTTAGCTGTGTCATTCAAGACTCCTGCTGTGTTCCTGTTCCTTCCAGGTTCTCTCTGTATGTCCTCTCCCCTGGAGGTTGTCTGTGTCTCCAGGCCTTGTTTTGTGTTGTAATCATTAACCTCTGGTCCTCCTCTAGTCGCCTACTCAGGCAGGTGTCTGCCTGACACACATACACACATGGTGCCAGATGGATCAGGGCACAATGCTCCGCTTCTGCTCTAGCGGTCTGGTACCAGATGGATCAGGGCACAATGCTCCGCTTCTGCTCTAGCGGTCTGGTACCAGATGGATCAGGGCACAATGCTCCGCTTCTGCTCTAGCGGTCTGGTACCAGATGGATCAGGGCACAGTGCTTTGGTTCTGCTCTAGTCGTCTGGTACCAGATGGATCAGGGCACAGTGCTCTGGTTCTTCTCTAGTGACACGGCTGGTACCAGATGGATCAAGGCACAGTGCTCTGGTTCTGCTCTAGTGACACGGCTGGTACCAGATGGATCAGGGCACAGTGCTCTGGTACTGCTCTAGTGACACGGCTGGTACCAGATGGATCAGGGCACAGTGCTCTGGTTCTGCTCTAGTGACACGGTTGGTACCAGATGGATCAGGGCACAGTGCTCTGGTTCTGCTCTAGTGACACGGTTGGTACCAGATGGATCAGGGCACAGTGCTCTGGTTCTGCTCTAGTGGCACGGCTGGAACCAGATGGATCAGGGCACAGTGCTCTGGTTCTGCTCTAGTCGCCTGGTACCAGATGGATCAGGGCACAGTGCTCTGGTTCTGCTCTAGTTGTCTGGTACCAGATGGATCAGGGCACAGTGCTCTGGTTCTGCTCTAGTTGTCTGGTACCAGATGGATCAAGGCACAGTGCTCTGGTTCTGCTCTAGTGACACGGCTGGTACCAGATGGATCAGGGCACAGTGCTCTGGTTCTGCTCTAGTGACACGGTTGGTACCAGATGGATCAGGGCACAGTGCTCTGGTTCTGCTCTAGTGACACAGTTGGTACCAGATGGATCAGGGCACAGTGCTCTGGTTCTGCTCTGTGACACGGCTGGTACCAGATGGATCAGGGCACAGTGCTCTGGTTCTGCTCTAGTCGTCTGGTACCAGATGGATCAGGGCACAGTGCTTTGGTTCTGCTCTAGTGGCACGGCTGGTGCAGAGATTCACACAGACCGCCTGTCTCTTTGTCTCTACTCACACCTGTTAATTTCTCATTCCCTGTACCCTCCTCTAGCACTAAATCAAGTCAAATTTGAATTGTCACAGGCGCCGAATACAACGGGTGTAGGCTTTGCCGTGAAACGCTTTCTCGCGAGTCCTTTCCCGACAACGCAGAGTTAAAAAGGAAGAATAAAAATAGAAAAGACTATTATTGCAGCCTGCAGAGCCGCAGTAACACCAGGCTTTGTGAGAGAAGACAGATCCTATATCTCATCCTCTAATCTTCCCCTCCCCCACTCAGACCGTCACATGATTCCTCTGGGTCAATGGTTCTCAAAACCTCTCATCGGGACCCCCAGACGTTTCACAAAGGGCTTGATGATTAGCTGACAAGTTGAATCCGGTGTGCTAACTGTGGAATAGTTCAAATACATGGAGCTGGGGGTCCCCAAGGAGAGGCTGGAACCGCTGCTCTGTGTGTTCATTCCACTGGGGGGGGAGCTATATCTATCAGAAGAGTAATGGACATTATGAATATGATGTACATGAACGTTTTAAAACACATGAAATAAAAGGATTCCAAAGCTTGTCACTATGTCTATTCTGTGGGGGTCTGAAAGGGGGATATGGGGGGTTGTACGTGCTTTCTAGTTGAGGGCAAAATTATTTCCTTGTTGAACAAATTTAATCAATTAATCAATCAAATGTCCCCATTTCTTTCCCAGGGGGCCGAGCTGAGAACGGCAGTCCCATCATCGTGTTCCCAGAATTCCCTGCTTTTGGCGAGCTCCAGGAGGAAGAGTTCCACAACGTGCTGACCTACCTGACCAGTGTGCCCAGGTGACACACACAATGCATTGCACACTCTGATGCTTGAGCTTGTCATTACTTTGTATAGTTGAGGAAGTGGTGTGGTAACAATGCCTACCAGCAGATGTCAGTGGAGAACTATTTTCACAGTTCCTTTGTCTGAACAGAACAATGAATCTCCCTACAACAAAGTGAACATGTCTTATGCAGGACTGTATCTTAACCATTATAGTTGGCATCTATATTACACATCAACGTTGCTGCAATTGGTACATGTGGTGTATGTCCTGGTACACGTGGTGTATGTCCCGGTACACGTGGTGTATGTCCCGGTACACGTGGTGTATGTCCCGGTACACGTGGTGTATGTCCTGGTACATGAGGTGTATGTCCTGGTACATGAGGTGTATGCCCTGGTACATGAGGTGTATGTCCTGGTACATGAGGTGTATGTCCTGGTACATGAGGTGTATGCCCTGGTACATGGGGTGTATGTCCTGGTGAGGTGCATGTCCTGGTACACGTGGTGCATGTCCTGGTGTGAGGTGTCCTGGTACGTGAGGTGTATGTCCTGGTACGTGAGGTGTATGTCCTGGTATGTGAGGTGTATGTCCTGGTACGTGAGGTGCATGTCCTGGTATGCATGTCCTGGTACATGTCCTGGTGTGAGGTGCATGTCCTGGTACGTGAGGGGCATGTCCTGGTGTGAGGTGCATGTCCTGGTACGTGAGGTGCATGTCCTGGTACGTGAGGTGCATGTCCTGGTATGAGGTGCATGTCCTGGTACGTGAGGTGCATGTCCTGGTACGTGAGGTGTATGTCCTGGTGCACGGGGCGTATGTCCTGGTGCACGGGCGTATGTCCTGGTACACGGGGCGTATGTCCTGGTACACGAGGCGTATGTCCTGGTACACGAGGCGTATGTCCTGGTACACGAGGCGTATGTCCTGGTACACGAGGCGTATGTCCTGGTACACGAGGCGTATGTCCTGGTACACGAGGCGTATGTCCTGGTACACGAGGCGTGTCCTGGTACACGGGCGTATGTCCTGGTACACGAGGCGTATGTCCTGGTACACGAGGCGTGTCCTGGTACACGAGGCGTATGTCCTGGTACACGAGGCGTATGTCCTGGTACACGAGGCGTATGTCCTGGTACACGAGGCGTATGTCCTGGTACACGAGGCGTATGTCCTGGTACACGAGGCGTATGTCCTGGTACACGAGGCGTATGTCCTGGTATATGTCCTGGTACACGAGGCGTATGTCCTGGTACACGAGGCGTATGTCCCGGTACACGTGGCGTCCCGGTACACGTGGCGTATGTCCCGGTACACGTGGCGTATGTCCCGGTACACGTGGCGTATGTCCCGGTACACGGGGTGTATGTCCCGGTACACGAGGTGTATGTCCCGGTACATGAGGTGTATGTCCCGGCACATGAGGTGTATGTCCCGGCACATGAGGTGTATGTCCCGGCACATGTGGTGTATGTCCCGGTACACGTGGTGTATGTCCCGGTACACGTGGTGTATGTCCCGGTACACGTGGTGTATGTCCTGGTACATGAGGTGTATGTCCTGGTACATGAGGTGTATGTCCTGGTACATGAGGTGTATGTCCTGGTACATGATGTGTATGTCCTGGTACATGGGGTGTATGTCCTGGTACATGAGGTGCATGTCCTGGTACACGTGGTGCATGTCCTGGTACGTGAGGTGTATGTCCTGGTACATGAGGTATATGTCCCGGCACATGGGGTGTATGTCCCGGTACATGGGGTGTATGTCCCGGTACATGAGGCGTATGTCCTGGTACACGTGGTGTATGTCCTGGTACATGAGGTATATGTCCCGGCACATGGGGTGTATGTCCCGGTACATGGGGTGTATGTCCCGGTACATGAGGCGTATGTCCTGGTATATGATATGTATGTCCTGGTACATGATATGTATGTCCTGGACGTTATGCTAGTCCTGTTTCTATACAGGAACTGCCTTTCTGTCCAGATATCCCACAATATTCTCGATCTCAATAGGAATTCCTGATATTATCAAATGTTGAATAACAAAAAAAAAAGTAATAAAATGGACCATATCCTCCCCTCCCCATTAGCTAATGGTGAAACCTTTAACCCCTGACTCCTGTGGGAGTTGGCCGGAGGGGGGCTTGGAGAGACGGAGCATGACTGGTGTGGAGGACACGAGGTGGCGGTGTTAATGAAAGAGACTCCCTGTGTATCTAACGGGGTCTGTTCGTTAAAAGACTCCAGGGCTCAGCTACTATATGGAAGCAGTTTGTCATAGAAAGGAGTTCTGTAAAGATGTAATTCCGGACAAATTTGAATTGACAAAACAAGAAAGAAAACATATATTTCTAAGTAATATAGTATCATATACTATCCATTCGTTACAGCCAGGGGGAACCCATCTGTATCAAATGCATGAATGAGGTTCTACCTGAGATGTATATATTCAGTTGTGGTGTGTGACTGGGTGATGATATGTGTGATCATGAGCTCACATGTTACTAAGACCAGAGGGTGTTCATAAAGCAGACAACTCTCCTGTGGATACTGCCGCCCTCCAGCCCCATGTACCTCTGATGTGAGAGAGAGATGGATTCTCCAATTACCTTGAAGGAACTACAGGACAAAATAAAAATTCTCCAACCCTCAATGAAATGATCAAATATACAGACAACAAATTCCAATTAGCTATACTAAAACTATTTTAACATCATCCTCAGCTCTGGCATCTTCCCCAATATTTGGAACCAAGGACTGATCACCCCAATCCACAAAAGTGGAGACAAATTTGACCCCAATAACTACCGTGGGATATGCGTCAATAGTAACCTTGGGAAAATCCTCTGCATTATCATTAACAGCGGACTTGTACATTTCCTCAGTGAAAACAATGTACTGAGCAAATGTCAAATTGGATTTTTACCAAATTATCATACGGCAGACCACGTATTCACCCTGCACACCCTAATTGACAAACAAACAAACCATGACAAAGGCAAAGTGTTCTCATGCTTTGTTGATTTCAAAAAAGCCTTCAACTCACTTTGGCATGAGGGTCTGCTATACAAACTGATGGAAAGTGGTGTTTGGGAAAAAACATACAACATTGTAAATCCATGTACACAAACGTGCGGTTAAAATAGACAAAAAACACACATATTTCTTCCCACAGGGCCGTGGGAGGAGACAGGGGTGCAGCTTAATGCCCACCCTCTTCAACATATATATCAACGAATTGGCGAGGGCACTAGAACAGTCTGCAGCACCCGGCCTCACCCTACTAGAATATGAAGTCAAATGTCTACTGTTTGCTGATGATCTGGTGCTTCTGTCCCAAACCAAGGAGGGCCTACAGCAGCACCTAGATCTTCTGCACTGATTCAGCCAGACCTGGGCCCTGACAGTAAATCTCAGTAAGACCAAAATAATGGTGTTCCAAAAATACAAATTCCATCTAGACACTGTTGCCCTAGAGCACACAAAAAACTATACAAACCTTGGCCTAAACATCAGCGCCACAGGTAACTTCCACAAAGCTGTGAACGATCTGAGAGACGAGGCAAGGGCATTCTATGCCATCAAAAGGAACATAAAATTCGACATACCAATTAGGATCTGTCTAAAAAATACTTGAATCAGTTAGAACAAATTGCCCTTTATGGTTGTGAGGTATGGGATCCGCTCACCAACCAAGAATTCACTAAATGGGACAAACACCATATTGAGACTCTGCATGCAGAATTCTGCAAAAATATCCTCCGTGTACAACGTACAACTATCACGTCCTGACCTTAGTTCCTTTTGTATGTTTCTATTTTAGGTTGGTCAGGGCGTGAGTTGTGGTGGGCATTCAATGTTTTTGTTCTATGTTTGGTATTTCTATGTGTTTGGCCTGGTATGGTTCCCAATCAGAGGCAGCTGTCAATCGTTGTCTCTAATTGAGAACCATATTTAGGTAGCCTGTTTTCCCACTCTTGTTTGTGGGTGGTTGTTTTCTGTTTAGTGTACGTCACCTTGCAGAACTGTTTCGTTTCTTCCATTCACTTCGTTATTTTGTTTTGTGTGTTCAGTTAATAAATGAACATGGACACTTCCCACGCTGCGCATTGGTCCGATATTTCATACTCGTCGTTAGACGATGAAGAGATCCATTACAACAACACCAAATAATGCATGCAGAGCAGAATTAGGCCGATACCCGCTAATTATCAAAATCCAGAAAAGAGACGTTAAATTCAACAACCACCTAAAAGGAAGTGATTCCCAAACCTTCCATAACAAATCCATCACCTACAGAGAGGGGAACCTGGAGAAGAGTCCCCTAAGCAAGCTGGTTCTGGGGATCTGTTCACAAACACAAACACGCCCCAGGACAGCAACACAATTAGACCCAACCAAATCATGAGAAAACAGAAAGATAATTACTTGGCACATTGGAAAGAATTAACAAAAAAAATGAGAAAACTAGAATGCTATTTGGCCCTAAACAGAGAGTACACAGTGGCAGAATACCTGACCTCTGTGACTGACACAAATGTAAGGAAAGCTTTGACTATGAACAGACTCAGTGAGTATAGCCTTGCTATTGAGAAAGGCCGCCGTAGGCAGACATGGCAGACATGAGAAGACAGGCTATGTGCACACTGCCCACAAAATGAGGTGGAAACTGAGCTGCACTTCCTAACCTCCTGCCCAATGTATGACCATATTAGAGAGACATATTTCTCTCAGATTACACAGATCCACAAAGAATTTGAAAACAAACCCGATTTTGATAAACTCCCATGTCTATTGGGTGAAATACCACAGACCACAGTGTGCCATCACAGCAGCAAGATTTGTGAGCTGTTGCCACAAGAAAAGGTCAACCAGTGAAGAACAAACACCATTGTAAATACAACTCATATTTATGTTTATTTATTTTCTCTTTTGTACTTTAACTATTTGCACATCGTTACAACACTGTATATAGACATAATATGACATTTGTAATGTCTTTATTATTTTGGAACTTCTGTGAGTGTAATGTTTACTGTTCATTTTTATTGTTTATTTCACTGTTGTATATTATCTACCTCACTTGCTTTGGCAATGTTAACATATGTTTCCCATGCCAATAAAGCCCCTTGAATTGAATTGAGAGGAGAGAGAGGGGGTGGTTTCTTTCTCTATTGTGCTCTCTAGCTAGCTTCCCTCGCTTTCCTTCTCTTTCTCTGTGCCTCTCCCTTTCTCTCTCACTCTTGCTTTCTCTCTCTCTCTCTCTCTCTAGCGCACTCGCCAGACCAAAAGCGTGAGTGACTGTAAGGGGGTAGAAAGAGGGAGCTGGAAGAGGAGATATAAAAGAGAAGAGGGGGTATTGTGGGGGTGTAGACAGGGTGTCCTGGGTGTTTAATTACTATGAGTTTATCTCTGAATCAGAGTGTTGTATTTAACATGGTGTCCTATAGAGAAACATCCATCATGCTGCCAGTTCAGCACTATGGACGGTCCTGATTAGTACCACTGGATAAAATCATATCACCGTCTGTTTTTCAAGATGCATGCTCTCTCTTTCTCTCACTTTCTCCTCTCCTTTTTCTCTCTGTCCTCTCTCTCTCTTTGTTCATCTCTCTACCTTTTATTTCTATAAATCTCTCTCTCCTTATCTCTATGGCTTCCTCCTTGTCCTTTACCTCTGCTCTCCTCACTGTCAACACACATGCTGCTGAGCAGAGAGGGGGAGAGAGAGAGAGGAAAGGAGGGGGGGAGAGAGGGATAGAGCCAATGAGACGAGGGGGAGGGGCGGGGAAGCTCTATAGCTAAAGCGGAAAGAAAGGTGTGTATGTGTGTGTGTGTGTGTGTGTGTGTGTGTGTGTGTGTGTGCGCGCACCACTGTCATGGCGGCAATTGAATTAATGACAATTTTGCAGTTCCCTCACCTACCAGATAAAGGGGGGTGGATCCCATCTCATTCTCCATCAGATGTCCCGCCCCCCTCTGCTTATGAGCCATTCAAACACACTCCCGCCACCGCTGTCCCTCACCCATATGCTGCTCTGTGATAGGCTACGGGGAGCAGCAGGAGATGCAGGGCTGAGTTGATTGGCTGGTGTAGAGAAGAGGGTAGGCAGAGGAGCGTTGTTCTCGGGGGGCTTGGCGGTTGGCTCCCGTTCTATCAGAGCTGTAAACAGAACGCTGGTGCATAACAAACGGGATCTGCAGAGAGGGAAAACCGGAATAACAGAGAAAAGGAATGGGAGAAGGAGATGACATTCTATTGAGGAGGTTTTGGGAATAACATTTGGGAATAACAGACATATCCTGTCGTGTGACATCAATGGGATTAACCTGAGGAAGAGGCAACATTTTGGTAGTGTGTTTTCTACCGTGTGTGTGTGTGTGTGTGTGTGTGTGTGTGTGTGTGTGTGTGTGTGTGTGTGTGTGCGTGCACAGCAGGGTGATGGATGGATGATGGATTTTCTCCTGGCTGTGTTGATGTATATGGACCACCTCAGCAGCATTGACTCTTTCACATTTCTGTGTGTGTGGTTGTCACTCTTGTTAAGAGCATCTGCTAATTGACTGAGATGTAAACGTGTGCTGCCAGCGACACTCTCCTGGTATTTTTGTACACAATCTACACACACACACACACACAGTGATTGAGCGGGCCGTTCTAATGCCACTGCCTGTGGATAGCCTGTGATCTTGGCGTAGTCAAGGGTCCTGTATTAGGAGGATATACACAAATACAAACACATCCATGTAACCGTGGTAACATACACACACACATCCATGTTGCTGTGGTGACTGTGTCTCGCTCTCCTGCAGTGTGACAGCGTCTGGAGTGGGCTTCATCCTGGTCATCGACCGCCGCCAGGACAGATGGACCGCCGTCAAGGGGACCCTGCTACGCATTGCAGTGAGTAACCCACCGTGTGTGTGTGTGTATGCACACCTCGTTAACACCACATGCTGAGGATGTGTGTGTAATCTATTAGGACATACACTTTAACAGGTGTTCGAGATGTGCTGAGCGACAGGAAACCTTTGTATATCAGAGTAGTGGCACAGTGCAGCCTTCTCCGTGAGGTGTCTTGCTGTCTGGCGAAACTGTAACTACTAGCCTAGTTCTGCAGGAGGGGACTGTAGCATCTCCTCCTTTCAGATTATACAACATCACACTCACTTCAACCTGCAGGAGGGGACTGTAGCATCTCCTCCTTTCAGATTATACAACATCACACTCACTTCAACCTGCAGGAGGGGACTGTAGCATCTCCTCCTTTCAGATTATACAACATCACACTCACTTCAACCTGCAGGAGGGGACTGTGTCTGTCCTGTCCGTCCGTCCGTCCTCTCTCTCTGCATGTGGTACAGGCTGTGACAGCTCAACAGCTGTGGCTGTAGCTGGAGGGGATAGAGTGATTTGACTAGGGAGGGGATAGGGTGATTTGAGTAGGGAGGGGATAGGGTGATTTGAGTAGGGAGGGGATAGGGTGATTTGAGTAGGGAGGGGATAGAGTGATTTGAGTAGGGAGGGGATAGGCTGATTTGACTAGGGAGGGGGTAGGCTGATTTGACTAGGGAGGGGGTAGGCTGATTTGACTAGGGAGGGGGTAGGCTGATTTGACTAGGGAGGGGGTAGGCTGATTGGACTAGGAAGGGGCTAGGCTGATTGGACTAGGAAGGGGCTAGGCTGATTGGACTAGGAAGGGGCTAGGCTGATTGGACTAGGGAGGGGCTAGGCTGATTTGACTAGGGAGGGGCTAGGCTGATTTGACTAGGGAGGGGCTAGGCTGATTTGACTAGGGAGGGGGAAGGCTGATTTGACTTGATTTGACTAGGGAGGGGGAAGGCTGATTTGACTAGGGAGGGGGAAGGCTGATTTGACTAGGGAGGGGCTGATTTGACTAGGGAGGGATAGGCTGATTTGACTAGGGAGGGGGTAGGCTGATTTGACTAGGGAGGGGTAGGCTGATTTGACTAGGGAGGGGGTAGGCTGATTTGACTAGGGAGGGGGTAGGCTGATTTGACTAGGGAGGGGATAGGCTAATTTGACTAGGGAGGGATTGATTTGACTAGGGGGGGTAGGCTGATTTGACTAGGGAGGGGGTAGGCTGATTTGACTAGGGAGGGGGTAGGCTGATTTGACTAGGGAGGGGATAGGCTGATTTGACTAGGGAGGGGTAGGCTGATTTGACTAGGGAGGGGTAGGCTGATTTGACTAGGGAGGGGTTAGGCTGATTTGACTAGGAGGGGATAGGCTGATTTGACTAGGGAGGGGTAGGCTGATTTGACTAGGGAGGGGGTAGGCTGATTTGACTAGGCTGATTTGACTAGGAGGGGTACTGATTTGACTAGGGAGGGGGTAGGCTGATTTGACTAGGGAGGGGTAGGCTGATTTGACTAGGGAGGGATAGGCTGATTTGACTAGGGAGGAAGGCTGATTTGACTAGGGAGGGGGTAGGCTGATTTGACTAGGGAGGGGGCTGATTTGACTAGGAGGGGAAGGCTGATTTGACTAGGGAGGGGGAAGGTTGATTTGACTAGGGAGGGGAAGGCTGATTTGACTAGGGAGGGGGAAGGCTGATTTGACTAGGGAGGGGGAAGGCTGATTTGACTAGGGAGGGGGAAGGCTGATTTGACTAGGGAGGGGGAAGGCTGATTTGACTAGGGAGGGGAAGGCTGATTTGACTAGGGAGGGAAGGCTGATTTGACTAGGGAGGGGGAAGGCTGATTTGACTAGGGAGGGGAAGGCTGATTTGACTAGGGAGGGGGAAGGCTGATTTGACTAGGGAGGGGGAAGGCTGATTTGACTAGGGAGGGGCTGATTTGACTAGGGAGGGGATAGGCTGATTTGACTAGGGAGGGGATTTGACTAGGGAGGGGGTAGGCTGATTTGACTAGGGAGGGGGTAGGCTGATTTGACTAGGGAGGGGTAGGCTGATTTGACTAGGGAGGGGATAGGCTAATTTGACTAGGAGGGATAGGCTGATTTGACTAGGGAGGGGGTAGGCTGATTTGACTAGGGAGGGATTTGACTAGGGAGGGATAGGCTGATTTGACTAGGGAGGGGGTAGGCTGATTTGACTAGGGAGGGGTATGATTTGACTAGGGAGGGGTAGGCTGATTTGACTAGGGAGGGGTTAGGCTGATTTGACTAGGAGGGGATAGGCTGATTTGACTAGGGAGGGGTAGGCTGATTTGACTAGGGAGGGGGTAGGCTGATTTGACTAGGGAGGGGGTAGGCTGATTTGACTAGGGAGGGGTAGGCTGATTTGACTAGGGAGGGGGTTGATTTGACTAGGGAGGGCTGATTTGACTAGGGAGGGGATAGGCTGATTTGACTAGGGAGGGGAAGGCTGATTTGACTAGGGAGGGGTAGGCTGAACTAGGGAGGGATAGGCTGATTTGACTAGGGAGGGGGAAGGGGGGGGAAGGCTGATTTGACTAGGGAGGGGAAGGCTGGGGGAAAAGGCTGATTTGACTAGGGAGGGGGAAGGCTGATTTGACTAGGGAGGGGGAAGGCTGATTTGACTAGGGAGGGGGAAGGCTGATTTGACTAGGGAGGGGGAAGGCTGATTTGACTAGGGAGGGGAAGGCTGATTTGACTAGGGAGGGGAAGGCTGATTTGACTAGGGAGGGGGAAGGCTGATTTGACTAGGGAGGGGAAGGCTGATTTGACTAGGGAGGGGGAAGGCTGATTTGACTAGGGAGGGGGAAGGCTGATTTGACTAGGGAGGGGGTAGGCTGATTTGACTAGGGAGGGGAAGGCTGATTTGACTAGGGAGGGGGAAGGCTGATTTGACTAGTGAGGGGGGCTGATTTGACATGGGAGGGGGTAGGCTGATTTGACTAGTGAGGGGGTAGGCTGATTTGACTAGGGAGGGGGTAGGCTGATTTGACTAGGGAGGGGGTAGGGTGATGAACATGAAACACCCACAATGAGTTCCAGGAATCACCATCACAATAACTTGATACAGGCTTTACATCTGTGATCTTCATATTGTTGGTAATAAATGCAGAGTTATGAAACAGACAAACAAAACAGAAATATTACTTTTCTATAAATATAACATTGACAAATGTTAACCTTTTTAGCTCACCCATCTCCCATCAGCAAACCATAATGTCTCCATCATTCTCCTTATATGGGCCTGTTAGCCCCCCAATAATAATGGACTGTTCCAGCCATAACGGCCCATTCCAGCCCATTGGATATGTCCATGTGACAAGGGAGGGGAGGAGGCTGGTGTTGAGCTGTTAACATTGCTGAGGTAGGACAGTCATCCTCTGTAAGCCTCTGTTAAGTGTGGGTGTGTTCATTGATTTCCCTACAGTGATAGTAGTGTGTAAACAGGCTGGGGAAACCTGCTGATTAGTAGAGTACAGTATCACTGTGGTGGCTCCAAGGGCAAAGGCACACACACACATACATTCTCACCCACTCACACCCTCAAGCATGCAGTGTCTGTGATTTTGATTGTGATTGTGATTACCAGTATGATTTGTGACTGTGTCCTTGTGGGCCTGCAGTGTGAGGAGCAGAGGGTTGGTGTCATTACTCACCCCTAGGCACTGCACTGCATGGTACTGAAGCAGGGGGTAGAGGGGCTGGGCTATGGAGGGAGGAGGGAGGCGGGGGGGGTAGAGGGGCTGGGCTATGGAGAGGAGGGAGGCGGGGGGGTAGAGGGGCTGGGCTATGGAGAGGAGGGAGGCGGGGGGTAGAGGGGCTGGGCTATGGAGGGAGGTGGGGCGGGGGGGAGGGGCTGGGCTATGGAGAGGAGGAGGGAGGCAGGGGGTAGAGGGCTGGGCTATGGAGAGGAGGAGGGAGGCGGGGGGTAGAGGGGCTGGGCTATGGAGGGAGGAGGAGGGGGCTGGGCTATGGAGGGAGGGAGGCAGGGGGTAGAGGGGCTGGGCTATGGAGAGGAGTAGGGAGGTGGGGGGTAGAGGGGATGGGCTATGGAGAGGAGGCGGGGGTAGAGGGGCTGGGCTATGGAGAGGAGGCGGGGGGTAGAGGGCTGGGCTATGGAGAGGAGGCGGGGGGGAGGGGCTGGGCTATGGAGAGGGAGGGAGGCGGGGGTAGAGGGGCTGGGCTATGGAGGGAGGCAGCGGGGAAGTAGGGAAGTAGAGGGGCTGGGCTACGGAGAGGGGAGGCAGGGGAAGTAGGGAAGTGGGGGCTGGGTTATGGAGAGGAGGAGGAGGAGGGAGTCAGGGGGAAGTAGAGGGGCTGGGTTATGGAGAGGAGGAGGAGGGGCAGGGGAAGGAGGGGCTGGGTTATGGAGGAGGAGGAGGGGGAGGCTGGGTTATGGAGGGGGAGGAGGGAGGCAGGGGGAAGTAGAGGGGCTGGGTTATGGAGAGGAGGAGGGGGAGGCAGGGGGAAGTAGAGGGGCTGGGCTACGGAGAGGAGGGAGGCAGGGGGAAGTGGAGGGGGCTGGGTTATGGAGAGCAGGAGAAGGAGGAGGGAGTCAGGGGAAGTAGAGGGGCTGTGTTATGGAGAGGAGAGGAGGGAGGCAGGGGGAAGTAGAGGGGCTGGGTTATGGAGAGGAGGAGGAGGGAGGCAGGGGGAAGTAGAGGGCTGGGTTATGGAGAGGAGGAGGAGGGAGGCAGGGGGAAGTAGAGGGGCTGGGTTATGGAGAGGAGGAGGAGGGAGGCAGGGGGAAGTAGAGGGGCTGGGTTATGGAGAGGAGGAGGAGGGAGGCAGGGGGAAGTAGAGGGGCTGGGTTATGGAGAGGAGGAGGAGGGAGGCAGGGGGAAGTAGAGCGGCTGGGCTATGGAGAGGAGGAGGAGGGAGGCAGGGGGAAGTAGAGGGGCTGGGCTATGGAGAGGAGGGGGCAGGGGGAAGTAGAGGGGCTGGGTTATGGAGAGGAGGAGGAGGGAGGCAGGGGGAAGTAGAGGGGCTGGGTTATGGAGAGGAGGAGGGAGGCGGGGGGTAGAGGGCTGGGCTATGGAGAGGAGGAGGGAGGGGGGGGGAAGTAGAGGGGCTGGGCTATGGAGAGGAGGAGGAGGGAGGCAGGGGGAAGTAGAGGGGCTGGGTTATGGAGAGGAGGAGGAGGGAGACAGGGGGAAGTAGAGGGGCTGGGCTATGGAGAGGAGGGAGGCAGGGGGAAGTAGGGAAGTAGAGGGGCTGGGTTATGGAGAGCAGGAGGAGGAGGAGGGAGTCAGGGGGAAGTAGAGGGGCTGGGTTATGGAGAGGAGGAGGAGGGAGGCAGGGGGAAGTAGAGGGGCTGGGTTTTGGAGAGGAGGAGGAGGGAGGCAGGGGGAAGTAGAGCGGCTGGGCTATGGAGAGGAGGAGGAGGGAGGCAGGGGGAAGTAGAGGGGCTGGGCTATGGAGAGGAGGGAGGCAGGGGGAAGTAGAGGGGCTGGGCTATGGAGAGGAGGGAGGCAGGGGGAAGTAGAGGGGCTGGGCTATGGAGAGGAGGCGGGGGGTAGAGGGGCTGGGCTATGGAGAGGAGGAGGGAGGCGGGGGGTAGAGGGCTGGGCTATGGAGGGAGGCAGGGGGAAGTAGAGGGGCTGGGCTACGTAGAGGAGGGAGGCAGGGGGAAGTAGAGGGGGGGCTGGGCTACGGAGAGGAGGGAGGCAGGGGGAAGTGGAGGAGAGCAGGAGGAGGAGGAGGGAGTCAGGGGGAAGTAGAGGGGCTGGGGTATGGAGAGGAGGAGGAGGGAGGCAGGGGGAAGTAGAGGGGCTGGGTTATGGAGAGGAGGAGGAGGGAGGCAGGGGGAAGTAGGGGGCTGGGTTATGGAGAGGAGGAGGAGGGAGGCAGGGGGAGTAGAGGGGCTGGGTTATGGAGAGGAGGAGGCGGAAGGCAGGGGGAAGTAGAGGGGCTGGGTTATGGAGAGGAGGGAGGCAGGGGGAAGTAGAGGGGCTGGGCTATGGAGAGGAGGGAGGCGGGGGGTAGAGGGGCTGGGCTATGGAGAGGAGGCGGGGGGTAGAGGGGCTGGGCTATGGAGAGGAGGAGGGAGGCGGGGGGGTAGAGGGGCTGGGCTATGGAGGGAGGCAGGGGGAAGTAGAGGGGCTGGGCTGAGGAGGGAGGCAGGGGGAAGGGGAAGTAGAGGGGCTGGGCTACGGAGGGAGGGAGGCAGGGGGAAGTAGAGGGGCCGGGTTATGGAGAGGAGGAGGAGGGAGACGGGGAAGTAGAGGGCTGGGCTACGGAGAGGAGGGAGGCAGGGGGAAGTAGGGAAGTAGAGGGGCTGGGTTATGGAGAGCAGGAGGAGGAGGAGGGAGTCAGGGGGAAGTAGAGGGGCTGGGTTATGGAGAGGAGGAGGAGGGAGGCAGGGGGAAGTAGAGGGGCTGGGTTTTGGAGAGGAGGAGGAGGGAGGCAGGGGGAAGTAGAGGGCTGGGCTATGGAGAGGAGGAGGAGGGAGGCAGGGGGAAGTAGAGGGGCTGGGCTATGGAGAGGAGGGAGGCAGGGGGAAGTAGAGGGGCTGGGCTATGGAGAGGAGGGAGGCAGGGGGAAGTAGAGGGGCTGGGCTATGGAGAGGAGGCGGGGGGCTATGGAGAGGAGGAGGGAGGCGGGGGAAGTAGAGGGGCTGGGCTATGGAGGGAGGCAGGGGGAAGTAGAGGGGCTGGGCTAGGAGGAGGGAGGCAGGGGGAAGTAGAGAAGTAGAGGGGCTGGGCTACGGAGAGGAGGGAGGCAGGGGGAAGTAGAGGGGCTGGGTTATGGAGAGCAGGAGGAGGAGGAGGGAGTCAGGGGGAAGTAGAGGGGCTGGGGTATGGAGAGGAGGAGGGGAGGCAGGGGGAAGTAGAGGGGCTGGGTTATGGAGAGGAGGAGGAGGGAGGCAGGGGGAAGTAGAGGGGCTGGGTTATGGAGAGGAGGAGGGGGAGGCAGGGGGAAGTAGAGGGGCTGGGTTATGGAGAGGAGGAGGCGGAAGGCAGGGGGAAGTAGAGGGGCTGGGTTATGGAGAGGAGGAGGCAGGGGGAAGTAGAGGGGCTGGGCTATGGAGAGGAGTAGGGAGGCGGGGGGTAGGGGCTGGGCTATGGAGAGGCGGGGGGTAGAGGGGCTGGGCTATGGAGAGGAGGAGGGAGGCGGGGGGGGTAGAGGGGCTGGGCTATGGAGGGAGGCAGGGGGAAGTAGAGGGGCTGGGCTACGGGGAGGAGGGAGGCAGGGGGAAGTAGGGAAGTAGAGGGGCTGGGCTACGGAGAGGAGGGAGGCAGGGGGAAGTAGAGGGGCTGGGTTATGGAGAGGAGGAGGAGGGAGACAGGGGGGAAGTAGAGGGGCTGGGCTACGGAGAGGAGGGAGGCAGGGGGAAGTAGGGAAGTAGAGGGGCTGGGTTATGGAGAGCAGGAGGAGGAGGAGGGAGTCAGGGGGAAGTAGAGGGGCTGGGTTATGGAGAGGAGGAGGAGGGAGGCAGGGGGAAGTAGAGGGGCTGGGTTATGGAGAGGAGGAGGAGGGAGGCAGGGGGAAGTAGAGTGGCTGGGCTATGGAGAGGAGGAGGAGGGAGGCAGGGGGAAGTAGAGGGGCTGGGCTATGGAGAGGAGGAAGGCAGGGGGAAGTAGAGGGGCTGGGCTATGGAGAGGAGGAGGAGGGAGGCAGGGGGGAAGTAGACAAGTAGAGGGGCTGGGTTATGGGAGAGGAGGAGGAGGTGGGGGCGTGTGAGAGAGATGGAACCTGCTAGGGAGATGAGCAGCATGGGGAGAGATAGTAGTGGTGGCAGGCTACTTAGCTGGGTGTGATGAGGAAGAGATTGTAGTGGTGGCAGGCTACTGAGCTGGGTGTGATGGGTAAGAGATAGTAGTGGTGACAGGCTACTCAGCTGGGTGTGATGAGGAAGAGATTGTAGTGGTGGCAGGCTACTTAGCTGGGTGTGATGGGTAAGAGATAGTAGTGGTGGCAGGCTACTCAGCTGGGTGTGATGGGTAAGAGATTGTAGTGGTGGCAGGCCACTCAGCTGGGTGTGATGGGGAAGAGATAGTAGTGGCGGCAGGCTACTTAGCTGGGTGTGATGGGTAAGAGATAGTAGTGGTGGCAGGCTACTTAGCTGGATGTGATGGGTAAGAGATAGTAGTGGTGGCAGGCTACTTAGCTGGGTGTGATGGGTAAGAGATAGTAGTGGTGGCAGGCTACTTAGCTGGGTGTGATGGGGAAGAGATAGTAGTGGTGGCAGGGTACTCAGCTGGGTGTGATGGGTAAGAGATAGTAGTGGTGGCAGGCTACTTAGCTGGGTGTGATGGGGAAGAGATAGTAGTGGTGGCAGGCTACTTAGCTGGGTGTGATGGGGAAGAGATAGTAGTGGTGGCAGGCTACTCAGCTGGGTGTGATGGGGAAGAGATAGTAGTGGTGGCAGGGTACTCAGCTGGGTGTGATGGGGAAGAGATAGTAGTGGTGGCAGGGTACTCAGCTGGGTGGGATGGGGAAGAGATAGTAGTGGTGGCAGGCTACTTAGCTGGGTGTGTGGTGTAGGTTACTTACTGTATATATGATATATTGGTCTGTGTGTGCTTGTGTATGTATCTGTTTGTAGGGGCTTCCCAGTGAAAGGACGGGGTGTGTGTGTGTGTGATGGCACATCTCGTGAATGTGTTTGTTATGCTGTAGGCTGGAGGCCATGCATCTTCCTCTGTAGCTGACATATGTCAAGGTTATCCTGATCAATGTTCTGTCTATATGGTACTCCCTACAGAATGACATTGGAGATCGAAAAACATGTCCAGACTAAATGACCAAATCAGCTGTTCCACGGTAACCGCTAGCTGATGTGTGGTTTGAATGTTCTGTTACAATATGGCCACCACCTATCATCTAAGTGGGTGCTGCTACACGTTAGCGGTGGATGGGGTGAGTTTCCCCCCGACTGATGTGTGGTTTGACTGTTCTGTTACAACATGGCCACCACCTATCATCTAAGTGGGTGCTGCTACACGTTAGTGGTGGATGGGGTGAGTTTCCCCCAACTGATGTGTGGTTTGACTGTTCTGTTACAACATGGCCACCACCTATCATCTAAGTGGGTGCTGCTACACGTTAGTGGTGGATGGGGTGAGTTTCCCCCCGACTGATGTGTGGTTTGACTGTTCTGTTACAACATGGCCACCACCTATCATCTAAGTGGGTGCTGCTACACATTAGCGGTGGATGGGGTGAGTTTCCCCCCCGACTGATGTGTGGTTTGACTGTTCTGTTACAACATGGCCACCACCTATCATCTAAGTGGGTGCTGCTACACATTAGCGGTGGATGGGGTGAGTTTCCCCCCTGACTGATGTGTGGTTTGAGTGTTCTGTTACAACATGGCCACCACCTATCATCTAAGTGGGTGCTGCTACACGGTAGCGGTGGATGGGGTGAGTTCCCCCCCGACTGAGACCCCAGTGAAAATCCTTATTCTAATATGTGTTCCATTATTACTTCCGACAGTATATCATATACTGTGTAGCTGGGTTTAACATGAGCTTTCATTGGCTACACCAGAGTCAGACTACATGGAATGGTATTGTTATGGAAATCACAGTTTGAAGGTCAAGAAGCAGCCCCTCCTTCCATGTTCTCATTAAATGGTTTTTAACGTCCGTCCGCCCGCTGTTAAAGTGCTTTTATGATTTTAGTGTCAGTAAACTCCAAGCTCTCCAAAAATATTGATGGGTTACTGTGATAGGAAAGGGCCATATTATGTGCAAGTAGGGTTCAAATCTACTGAGAGGAGGAGCCTAATAACAGTCAAGCTCCAATCACAGCAGGCTTGCTCCAGTCCCATACAGCCATCAGTCCCAAACAGATCAAGTCATTTGTTTGAGTGTCATGTGCAGGACAGACAGTGTGACCGTGCGCTGGATCATTGATTAGGAGATAAATAATGAGAGTGAGGTAATGAAGATTAACACGTTTTATCTCTCAGGATCTCTTCATTGATTTTGCGGTGGTAGTTCAGTAATACGTTCAGATTTGAGAGACCTTGCCTGACACCTGAAGACACGTGTTAGCTCCCTGAGCAAATGCCTAGGTCTATAGCTCAGTGGGCTAAAGCAGTCTTGAGCTCCAGGTTCGAAACCTGGTCATTGACACATTTTTTTCAGTGAGAAAGAGCAGTCCTTTATTTACTAGATGCAATGAATTAATAAAAAATAGAGTGGCTGTGTGACAGACGTGGAAACCGTCGCTGTGTGGAACCTCATCTCTTTCTCCCAAGGAGTGCAGTTTCCATGGCAACGTGGTCTTGCAGGGTTGGTAAGCAGCTGTGTGTGGATGTAGTGGGTTAGTCTCTGGGAAGCAGCTGTTTGGCAATATGAGATGACATCATACTGCTGAAATAGAGCCTTATTCTGCTAATTGGAATTGGGATTTGCAGAGGTTTTACTGTGGTTACAAACCTCCACGTATTTATTTGAACAGCTAAAACGTTTAATTTGTCTCTGTACTCCAGCATTTTGGATTTGAGATCAAATGTTTAATACGAGGTGATAGTACAGAATGTCACCTTTTTATTTAAGGGTATTTTCATAAATATAGTGCCTTCAGAAAGTATTCATACCCCTTGACTTATTCCACATTTTGTTGTTACAGCCTAAATTCAAAACGGATCAAATCATGTTTTTTTCTCACCCACCTACACGCAACACCCCAAAATGACAAAGTGAAAATGTGTTTTTAGAAGATTTTGCAAATTTCTTGAAAATGAAATACAGAAGTATCTAATTTACAGAAATATTCACACCCCTGAGTGAATACTTTGTAGAATAACTTTTTGACGGCGATTACATCTTGTATCTGGATTTGGGGTGAGAAAAGTTCAGGCTGTAACACAACAACATGTGGAATAAGTCCAGGGGTCTGAATACTTTCTGAAGGCCCTGTATCTGTTTTACTGTTTAGAAATTAAAGTCCCCCAATTTGAAGGTGTCATAAGTATTTGGTTTTAGTTAAAAATGTTGTATTTGGTCCCATATTCCTAGCACACAATGACTACATCAAGGTTGAGGCTCAGTAAACTTGGATGCATTTGCAGCTGGTTTTGGATTATGTTGTGCCTAATAGAAATTAATGGTAAATAACGTATTGTCCTCTTTTGGGTCACTTTTACTGTAAATAAGAATAGAATATGTTTCTGAACACTTCTACGTTAATGAGATCATGCCACCAAAACATGCTTACCACTCACCATTACCAATAGCAGGGGAGGTTAGCATTTTTTTTGGGGGGGGGTGTAATTTTATGCCTATAAACACCACCAAAATAAACTGCAAATGCATTTTTAGCTTCACTGTCCAAGTAAATACATGTGTGTGTGTGTGTGTGTGTGTGTGTGTGTGTGTGTGTGTGTGTGTGGCTCTGGTTCAGACAATATGCTATATTCAGGCTGCTGTCAGTTGCCGTGTGGATTCTGGGTTTTCTGACGAACTCTCTTCTCAGTATTTTCAACCCAAAGATTTCAATAAAAGTACCTATATTCTAAAACAAGCGAGAGATGAACCTGTTTTATAACATGTAGCAGATATTTTTGGCTGCACCTGTTGGTTGAAGCGCTATCCCTCCCCCCCTCCACTACTCCAGGGATCAGTGTTATGCCCACTCAGCCTGCTATATATGTCAGCTGTAGCCAGCAGCAGTAGAGTGTGTTGATGCTGCATCACTGTGGGGGTGTACGTTCTACAGCGGGTAGTGTTGTTTGTATGCCCGAGGCTGAGGAAGGTTGTCCTACTCTAGCTAGTCTTGCGGTATCGATTGAAGACCACCCCTGTAGAGCAGAGTAATTCACAACTCCTGTTACAACAAGCCACTAACAATCTGGCTTTACAGGGCCTTCAGAAAGTGTTCACACTTCTCGACTTTCTCCACATGTTGTTGTGTTACAGCCTGAGTTTAAAATGGATTACATTTATATGTTGTGTCACTGGCCTACACACAATACCCCATAATGTCAAAATGGAATTATGTTTTTAGAAATATTTGCAACTTAATGAAAAAATCAAAAGCTAAAAGGTCTTGAGTCAGTAAGTATTCAACCCCTTTGCTACGGCAAGGCTAAATAAGTTCAGGAGTAAAAATGTGCGTAATAAGTCACATAATAAGTTGCATGGATTCACTCTGTGTGTAATAATAATAATAATAAGTGTTAAGTGTAATAAGTGTTTAACATGCTTTTTAAATGACTACCTCATCTCTGTACCCCCACACATAACATTTTCTGTAAGGTCCCTCAGTCGTGCAGTGTATTTCCAACACAGATTCAACAACAAAGATCATGGAGGTTTTCCAACGCCTCGCAAAGAAGGGCACCTATTGGTAGATAGGCAAAAATGGACAAAGCAGACATTGACTATCCCTTTGAGCATGGTGAAGTTATTAATTACACTTTGGATGGTGTATCAATACACCCAGTCACTAACACAGTTGCCGGAGAGGAAGGAAACCGCTCAGGGATTTCACCATGAGGCCAATGATGACTTTTTAAAACAGTTACAGAGTTTAATGGCTGTGATAGGAGGAAACTGAAAATGGATCAACAGCATTGTACTTACTCCACAATACTAACCTAAATGACAGAGTGAAAAGAAGGAAGCCTGTACAGAATATAAATATTCCAAAACATGCATCCTGTTTGCATTAAGGTACTAAAGTAAAATTGCTAAAAATGTGGCAAAGAAATTAACGAAAGTGTTATGTTTGGGGAAAATCCAACACAACACTGACTACACTGTTCATATTTTCAACCATGGTGGTGGCTGCATCATGTTATTGGCAAGGACTAGGGAGTTTTGAAGGATAAAAATAAACTGAATAGAGCTCAGCACAGGCAAAATCCTAGAGGAAAACCGGATTCAGTCTGCGTTCCATCAGACACTTGAGAGAAAAATTCACCTTACAGCAGGACAATAACCTAAAACACAAGGCCACTGGATTCGCTTACGAAGATGAATCACTATCCTGATTTACCACTCTTTCCAGTAAGGCATGTGTGTGTATGTTCATTTAATTTGCATCAATGAATTCCATTCAAGTCCATAAGACTTGAAGGTTTATCCCCCAACAACAACAGCACAAAGTAATGAATGTGTGTGTTCCACAGGGCTCATTCCCAGTACATTTACAGCTGGTTCTGGTCTTACGGCCCTCCACCTTATTCCAGCGGACGCTCTCCGACATCTTCTTCAAGTTCAACAGGGATGAGTTCAAGATGAAGGTGCCGGTATGTTTTTTTTTATATGCATGCGCTCGTCTGATGTGAGGACGTTAGTGGACCTTTGTATGCGTCTCATATGTGTGTTGACTCTCCTCCCTGTTTCTCAGGTGGTGATGCTGAGCTCTGTGACTGAGCTCCATGCCTACATCGATCGGACTCAGCTGCCCCAGGAGCTGGGAGGAACCCAGGATTACTGCCATGATACCTGGATCTCACACCGCACCGTGAGTACCCTACTACCATACCCTTCTCACCAGACCCCTGACAGACTACATAGGGCCCAATCCCAACATGATATCTGCTCACTGAACTGAACTCATTCTAAACTGTCCCATTAGTCCGCCCCATCTCAATAGGATGTGTGTGTGTTTCTAACCAGTGATGACACAATTGGGTTGTGTTTGTCCGGTCCTCAGGCTATCGAGGCCTTTGCTCTGATGGTGAAGACCACGGCTCAGACCCTGCAGTCGTTTGGGACGGAGCTGGCTGAGACCGAGCTACCCAACGACGCCCAGGCCACGTCCAACCTGCTGGCCACACACACCGAGAAGAAGGGACAGATGAAGGTAAGGGCACAGAGAGACCAAGTCATTAATATACAGACTATTATCAAAAACTCCCATGTTTTAAGTGATAGTGTTGAGGTTGTTTCATTTGAAGTTCAAGGCGCGATTAAACATTCAGTTCCTGATTTGTTCCTGATGTTTGTGTTTCTCAGGGGAAAGATATACTGAAGAACAGACTTTAGCCGTAGCTGAGACTGTATACTCTGTACTGTCCAATGGTAGATCCCTCTAACTGATGTGTCCATGTCCTGTCTCTCTCCCAGGAGGACCTGTGTGTGGCCCTGGGCCAGGGGGGCCGGCTCCTGGAGAGCATCAACGAGCCCTTGCAGAGAGAACCCGACTATACAATGAACCAGGACGAACTGGAAAACCTGGCCACCGTGCAGAGGTCAGAGGGGACAGGGGTCAAGGGTCAGGCTTAGAGGTAAACTCATACCTCAGAATTGGTCTAAAGTTGTTGTTAGAGCCGATTTGGACATATTTGTATAAAAGACTGAACATACCGAGCTCCGTGTACATTTGTGTAAATATATTAAATATTAATGTACATGATGAAATATTAGGTACGTAACCTTTATGATTTATATTTACCTGATTGAGATATATTCATTTGTTGTTAGTGTAACTCAGTTTTTGCCCCCCCCTCTTGCCCATTCATTGTACTGTGGTAAGTGTGTTAGGATAAAGGCAGGAAGTTGGGCCTTCGGAGGAGGGAGTCCTTGCTAGATGCGGGAGCGGTATAGTTTTTTGACCATACAGACATACAGACAGGTCATATTATGTATTTTCCATATCAAGTAATCTATGCTTTAAGTTGATTGGAGAATCATTTCTTTGTTAGATATAAGAAGAATAAACATTGTTTTTGTGCCATATCCCTGGATCTCATTGAATGTTTGGCCGTTTGGAAACCTTGAGTGTGGACTGCATGCCTACCAAACAACCCCGCTTCAGGCTTGGGCAGTGGCCTTGGTAAAGCGAAAAGGAAGCCACTACAGTTGTGTTGTTTAGATCATACTAAATCTGTATGTATGCCTCAATCCTAAATGAATAGGAACGTTTGGCACCATATACATTTTAGGGTGAACTTAATGCTAATGAAATAGGTTGAGAAAGGGACAGAGTACAGTAGGAACAACAGAGATCCTGAGGTCCAACTGGTTATGGAACAGTCAAGATTCATGTTCTCTAGTATCAATGCTGGTGTGTGTCTTGCTAGAAGTTACCTAGAACTCTACTCTCTCATCTCCCACCATGACCCTGAATCTTCTAGGCTGTGTTCTGCCGCGCTGCAGTGAAATCTGCCCCCGTGCCATTCTGGTGTATTTTGGGAGTACGGGGATAGGATGCATAGTGGCAGCACTCACAGCTGCTGAGCAGAATTGGGAGAACAAAGGAAAGAAAACTGCAGTGTTTCATAACCCAAAACATTCTGTTGGTTATACTGTAAAGTGCTCTGCTCTTGGAGGAGTAGGTTATGTAAGGGATTTGATTAAACACAGGACTTGGCTTGGTTTCAATGAATAGGTACTTCTGGTTTCACGTGGTGATACTTTGAGATCCAAGCTGAAATACCATTGTTATGGACTCAGGTTCTCCTCTCCATCCCTTCATTCCCCTTCCATTTTTCCCTCCCTCCCTCCCTCCCTCCCTCCCTCCCTCCCCCTCCCTCCCTCCCTCCCTCCCTCCCTCCCTCCCTCCCTCCCATCCCTTCATTCCCCTTCCATTTTTTCCCTCCCTCCCTCCCTCCCTCCCTCCCTCCCTCCCTCCCTCCCTCCCTCCCTCTCTCCCTCCCTCCCTCTCCCTCCCTCCCTCCCCTCCCCTCCCTCCCTCCCTCCCTCCCTCTCCATCCCTTCATTCGTCTACCGTTCTTCCTCCATCCGTGTGTAGACTGCTGGGCCAGCTGGATGAGACAGAGACGGCGTTTGATGATTTCTGGGAGAGACACCAGACCAAGCTGGAACAGTGTCTGCAGCTCCGCCATTTTGAATACTACTTCCGTGAGGTGAGGGGAACAGGGACACGAGCATCATGGGAGATGTAGTCCCGGTCACTGTTTGTAGAGTGTGCATGTGTCTCTGTCTGTCTGTGTGTGTGTAGTATGTGTGTGTGTAGTATGTGTGTGTTCTGACTCTACCTGTCCCTCACTATGGGTGTTCAGGTGCGTGCCCAGCTGGATGTGGTGTCAGAGCGGGTAGAGGCGTTCTCGGAGGTTGGCATCAGTCCCGCCCATGCAGAACACATCCTACGAGAACTCAACAGCCAGGAGGAGAAAGCCTGCGTAAGACACACACACACTTCATCCCAATAGCACACATCATCCTCCCCATAGCTCATCAACTTGTCTAACAGATCCAAAACACGATGAGTGAAATGAATGTAGAAACTTGAATGATGAGATTCCACCAGCTGACATGGGTCGTATCCTGTTTCCGCTCTAGTTGTACCCCAGTACATTATAGACCCCATTCATCTCAATGACAGTATTGACTTTACAGATGCGACTCATACCTCTATTGGTTGGTTCACACATACATTACTGTTGTGTCCCTATGTGACTAGAAAACATGGTGTGTGTGTGTGTGTGTGTGTGTGTGTGTGTGTGTGTGTGTGTGTGTGTGTGTGTGTGTGTGTGTGTGTGTGTGTGTGTGTGTGTGTGTGTGTGTGTGTTTGTTATGCATCGGTCCTTATTTCAGAGGCAACTAGGAAGTAACATGGATTTAATGGCTTTCCATTATGACTGCTTTGTTCATATTTATTTTGTTTTATTGTGTAGTAGTCGTGTGTGTGTTCTCACCTGCCTGTGTCTCTCTCTCTCCAGGATGTGTTGGACTGGGCTCTGTCCCTGGCCGCTGAGGGGGATGGGCTGATTGAGAGTGCACACTATGCTGAGGACTCCATCCTGCCTAAGTGCAGTGAGCTGAGGGCCGTGTGTGATGAGGTCACCTCCTTCCTCAAGACCAAGAAGGTCCTCCTCCTGAGGGCCATGGAGCTGCACCACTGTCTGGAGAAGGTGAGGGCTGGAGGGGAGAAGTAGGGTCATGGAAACACTGGCAACCCTGGTTTAGATGGGAATCAGTAACCGGGTGATTGGTCAATGTAGCCCTCTAGTAGGTGAGAGCTGATGGAATCTTTCTGATGTATGACAAGTGTTAAGGTATAAGAGTTAGGGTTTGAGTTCAGCCAGTCAAGTATTCATTCTCCCTCTGATCTGTGGTATAATGAACCCTCCCTCCCCTTCCCTTCCCTCCCCCCCCTCCCCTCCCTCCCTCCCCTCCCCTCCCCCCTCCCTCCCTCCCTCCCTCCCTCCCTCCCTCCCTCCCTCCCTCCCCCTCCCTCCCTCCCTCCCTCCCCTCCCTTCCCTCCCTTCCCTCCTTCCTTCCTTCCCTCCCTCCCTCCCCCCCCTCCCTCCCTCCCTCCCCCTCCCTCCCTCCCTCCCTAGGCATCGAGGTGGTGTGAGGAAGGGATCTACCTCCTTGCCTCCCAGCCGGTAGATAGATGTCAGTCTCAGGACGGGGCGGAGGCCGCGCTGCAGGAGCTGGAGAAGTACCTGGACACGGCCGCCCAACACCAGATCACCGACCTCAACGCCATCTGGAGGGACTATGACTCCATCCTTAATCCAGAGCTCAGGGTAGATGACGCCCCATGGAGGCACCAGATATACATTACATGAGAAAACATTGTATTTGGTGGGCCAGTTGTTTTGAACACGAGACCTGACCAGGAGGTCGAGATATTTTTCCAGGTTTTTCCCTCCCCTCTCCACGTGGTCAGGAAAAACTCCTGGCCCCAAGTATAATCAAACGATTGAATAGAGACGAGGAGAGGAAGACGTTTTTGACTATTGAGCTACACCCTCAAAATGTCAATATCTAACCCTCCCTCCCCTCTGTGTGTGTTAACAGGAGCAGGTAGAGAAGGTGTTTCAAAAGCAGGTGTCCATGCAGGAGATGTTTGAGAAGAGGAGGGTCAGTCTGAAGAAGCTGGCAGCCAAACAGACACGGCCCGTCCAGCCAGTGGCTCCCAGGCCTGAAGCCATCATCAAGTTCCCCATGTCCCCTCCTGGTGAGTACCACACTCTGCGCCACATGTCACACTGGTCGTCACCATCAGACTCTACCTTTCCCTCCCTGTCTCTCTGACTCTACCCTTCCCTCCCCTGTCTCTCTGACTCTACCTTTCCCTCCCTGTCTCTCAGGTTCTTTCTCTGTCTTTCCCTCCCTGTCTCTCTGACTCTACCCTTCCCTCCCCTGTCTCTCTGACTCTACCCTTCCCTCCCCTGTCTCTCTGACTCTACCTTTCCCTCCCTGTCTCTCAGGTTCTTTCTCTGTCTTTCCCTCCCTGTCTCTGACTCTACCCTTCCCTCCCCTGTCTCTCTGACTCTACCCTTCCCTCCCCTGTCTCTCTGACTCTACCCTTCCCTCCCCTGTCTCTCTGACTCTACCCTTCCCTCCCCTGTCTCTCTGACTCTACCCTTCCCTCCCCTGTCTCTCTGACTCTACCCTTCCCTCCCCTGTCTCTCTGACTCTACCCTTCCCTCCCCTGTCTCTCTGACTCTACCCTTCCCTCCCCTGTCTCTCTGACTCTACCCTTCCCTCCCTGTCTCTCTGACTCTACCCTTCCCTCCCCTGTCTCTCTGACTCTACCCTTCCCTCCCCTGTCTCTCTGACTCTACCCTTCCCTCCCTGTCTCTCTGACTCTACCCTTCCCTCCCCTGTCTCTCTGACTCTACCCTTCCCTCCCCTGTCTCTCTGACTCTACCCTTCCCTCCCCTGTCTCTCTGACTCTACCCTTCCCTCCCCTGTCTCTCTGACTCTACCCTTCCCTCCCCTGTCTCTCTGACTCTACCCTTCCCTCCCTGTCTCTCTGACTCTACCCTTCCCTCCCCTGTCTTTTTGGTTCTGACTCTACCCTACCCTCCCCTGTCTCTCTGGTTCTGATGGAAAAGGCTATGTGGACACTCCTAATATTTTATTTCAGAATAGGTTTAAATTGGGTTAGGGTAGGGGTAAGGGTCAGTTTTACATTTTGATGAGTTGTTTTGCAGGTCAGCAGCAGCCTCTCCTGTTTCTGATCCATTCATTGCCATCTAGTGGCATGTAAGAACTGCGCCTTAAACAATATCTCATTCCCCAACAATATATCATTGATTGATTGAAATTACATTTTTGTTGGTTGTTTGAAGTTCAGATGAGTAGTTCTTATCCCGTCTTTCTGTTTCTTGTAGCTCACAGGAGTCAAGAGACAAGGAATGCAGAGGACAACATCTTGAACGTAGAAAACTGCAGAATAGTGGAGGTCCAGGTGCAGAACGACGGCAGCAGACACGGCTCTCTGTCTGAGGAGGAGGAGAACCTGGCTGTGCTCCGACGGTAGGGTCAGGGGTCAAAGGTCAATGATGTCATACTATAGCCTGAAATGCCTTAAAATAAATCAATGAAAGGCCTCCCGAGTGGCGCAGCGGTCTAAGGCACTGCATCGCAGTGCTTGAAGCGTCACTACAGACCCAGGATCGATCCCAGGCTGTGTCACAACCGGCCATGACTGGGAGTCCCCATAGGGCGGCGCACAAGTGGACCATTGTCGTCCGGGTTAGGGGAGGGTTTGGCCGTGGGGGCTTTACTTGGATCATCGCGCTAAAGCGACTCGTGGCGGGCTGGGCGCCTGCAGGCTGACTTCAGTCGTCAGTTGAACAGTGTTTCCTCCAACACATTGGTGCAGCTGGCTTCCTGGTTAAGCGGGCGGGTGTTAAGAATGTTTCGGGAGACGCATGACTCGACCTTCGCCTCTCCTGAGCCCGTTGGGGAGTTGCAGCGATGAGACCAGATCGAAATTGGGGAGAAAAAGGGGGTAAAAAAATATACATAAAAATAACAATATCAATTAATCCTCTTGTGAAACACAATTGAAAATAGATAGTTAGATATTTCATACTTGGTATAGTTTATCAAAATAATATTTAGAGGTCGACTGATTAATCGGAATGGCCGATTTCAAGTTTTCATAACAATCTGTAATCGGTATTTTTGGACACCGATTATGGCCGATTACTTTGCACTCGACGAGGAGACTGTGTAGCAGGCTGACTACCTGTTAGGCAGCAGCAGGCTCGTAGGCATTCATTCAAACAGCACTTTCCTGCATTTGCCAGCAGCTCTTCTCTGTGCTTCAAGCATTGCGCTGTTTATGACTTCAAGCCTATCAACTCCCGAGATTAGGCTGGCAATACTAAAGTACCTATTAGAACATCCAATAGTCAAAGGTATATGAAATACAAATGGTATTGAGAGAAATAGTCCTATAATTCCTATAATAACTACAACCTAAAAATTCTTAACTGGGAATATTGAAGACTCATGTATGAAAAATCATAATTGGTCGACCTCTAATAATAATACAATATGTTGATGTTAAATAGAATGTTGTTCTGTTCCTACAGACATGTAATGAACGAGCTGTTGGAGACTGAGAGGGCGTATGTAGAGGAGCTACTCTGTGTACTGCAGGTGTGTGTACTGCACTTCTGACCACTAGAGGTCGCCACTACATCACTTACTGTCCTAAGTGTAGTAATATATATATATTTATATGTTTTTGTTGAAAGTTTACTTATCATAGATGTGCATTTTCAGATTGTCCTGTGTTAACATTTTAGTATGTGTTGTTATTCCAGGGTTATGCTGCAGAGATGGACAACCCAGCCATGGCTCACCTCCTCCCCAGTGCGCTGCTCAACAGGAAGGATGTCCTGTTTGGAAACATGCCAGAGATCTACCAGTTCCACAAGAGGTGACTTTTATTCCACTGCAGCACCCATGTTACATAATGTTTACTGAGTAATGTCCTGTCATTGTGAACAGCTGTTACAGAAGAGGCATATTCATTCAACCATATTGATTTATAGGGACTAGAGGTCGACCGATTAATCGGAATGGACGATTAATTAGGGCCGATTTCAAGTTTTCATAACAATCGGAAATCGGTATTTAAAATAAAATAAAATATTTTTTGTATTTTTTGTATACCTTTATTTAACTAGGCAAGTCAGTTA
Source organism: Oncorhynchus tshawytscha (assembly GCF_018296145.1). Lineage (NCBI taxonomy): Eukaryota > Metazoa > Chordata > Actinopteri > Salmoniformes > Salmonidae > Oncorhynchus > Oncorhynchus tshawytscha. The sequence goes on along the minus strand of NC_056442.1, from coordinate 2,778,207 downwards.
AGAACACATTCTTATTTTCAATGACGGCCTAGGAACGGTGTGTTAACTGCCTCGTTCAGGGGCAGAACGACAGATTTTCACCTTGTCAGCTCGGGGATCCAGTCTTGCAAATTTACAGTTAACTAGTCCAACACAATAACGACCTGCCTCTCTCTTGTTGCACTCCACAAGGAGACTTGCCTGTTACGCGAATGCAGTAAGCCAAGGTAAGTTGCAAGCTAGCATTAAATGTATCTCATAAAAAACAATAAATCATAATCACTATAATCACTATCAATCATAATCACTAACTACACAAGTTTGATGATATTACTAGATATTATCTAGCGTGTCCTGCGTTGCATATCATCTGACTGATCATACAAGTATCTAAGTTTCTGACTGAGCGGTGGTAGGCAGAAGCAGGCGCGTAAACATTCATTCAAACAGCACTTTCGTGCGTTTTGCCAGCAGCTCTTCGTTGTGCGTCAAGGATTGCACTGTTTATGGCTTCAAGCCTATCAACTCCCGAGATGAGGCTGGTGTAACTGAAGTGAAATGGCTAGCTAGTTAGCGCACGCTAATAGCGTTTCAAACGTTGCTTCGAGGGTGGCTGTTTACGTTGTGTTGCTGGTTCGAGCCCAGGGAGGAGCGAGGAGAGGGACAGAAGCTATACTGTTACACTGGCAATACTAAGAACATCTAATAGTCAAAGGTTAATGAAATACAAATGGTATAGAGGGAAATAGTCCTATAATTCCTATAATAACTACAACCTAAAACTTCTTACCTGGGAATATTGAAGACTCATGTTAAAAGGAACCACCAGCTTTCATATGTTCTCATGTTCTGAGCAATGAACTGAAACGTTAGCTTTCTTACATAGCACATATTACACTTTTACTTTCTTCTCCAACACTTTGTTTTTGCATTATTTAAACCAAATTGAACATGTTTCATTATTTATTTGAGGCTAAATTGATTTTTTGATGTATTATATTAAGTTAAAATAAGTGTTCATTCAGTATTGTTGTAATTGTCATTATTACAAATAAAAAATGTAAAAATCGGCCAATTAATCAGTATCGGCTTTTTGGGTCCTCCAATAATCGGTATCGGCGTTGAAAAATCATAATCAGTCGACCTTTAATAGGGACCAATTTCAACAATATTTCATTTGGTTAACATTACCTCCCCCGCTTCTTCCCAACCTCGGTAGTACTAACCTGTGTCCCTCTGTCTGTCTGTGTCTCTCATCAGGACATTCCTCAGGGAGCTGGAGACCTACACAGACGTCCCTGAGCTGGTGGGACGCTGTTTCCTGGAGAGGATGGGCGACCTGCAGATCTATGAGAAGTACTGTCAGAACAAACCTCGATCCGAAAGCTTGTGGAGACAGTGCTCTGACTGCGCCTTCTTCCAGGTAACCTTTCACCTTTCTTTCAGGGCCCTCAGTGTATCTTGGATAGGATCCTCAAGCTCAGTATACTGTAAGCTTGTAAAAAAAAAAACTTTAAAAAACATGTATTAATGTGTGATTGTTTGTTTTTACAAAGGAGTGCCAGAGAAAGTTGGAACACAAACTGGGGTTGGACTCGTACCTCCTCAAGCCAGTCCAGAGGATAACCAAATACCAGCTGATACTGAAGGAGTTACTGAAGTACAGTAAGGGCTGTGAGGGTTCAGAGGACCTGCAGGAGGCGCTGTCCTCCATCCTGGGGATCCTGAAGGCCGTCAACGACTCCATGCACCTCATCGCCATCACAGGATATGAGGTCAGCTAACCACGACACCCCTATTCTCCTCGTGCTTTAGGGTGGAGAGGAAAAAGTTACCCAACTGTGTAACATCTTCTGTACCACAGACAGCGCTCAGTTATCTTTCCTACTTGTGATTGATTGTGTTAATTTATTGATCCCCAGGGGAGCCTGACGGAGTTGGGCAGGCTGCTGATGCAGGGGTCGTTCAGCGTGTGGACGGAACACAAGAAAGGTCACGCTAAGGTCAAGGACCTGGCCCGCTTCAAGCCCATGCAGAGACACCTGTTCCTGCATGAAAAAGCCCTGCTCTTCTGTAAGAGACGGGAGGAGAGCGGGGAGGGTTACGAGAAAGCCCCGTCCTACAGCTTTAAACACTCCCTCAACGTGAGTTTGGTTATGTCTGGCTGGCTGGCTCACTGTCTGGGGGAGGGTTACGAGAAAGCCCCCTCGTACAGCTTCAAACACTTCCTCAATGTCCTGACTGACTTTCTGCCAGTCTGTCTGGCTGGCTGTCTGTCCGGCTCTCCTTGGATTTTTACTTGGATCTTTAGTAGGTTATGAGTTCAACAGTGATATAGAAATGTAATATTCTTCGGTTCTCTCTAACAGATGAGTGCGGTGGGCATCACGGAGAGCGCCAAGGGTGACAACAAGAAGTTTGAGATCTGGTGTAATTCCAGAGAGGAGGTGTTTATCGTCCAGGCTGCGACACCTGAGATCAAAACATCTTGGTTGAACGAGATCAGGAAGGTTCTGACTGGCCAGCTGAAGGCTTGCAGGGGTAAGATAGGGGATCTGCGGCATTACAGACACACGCACACACATTCCAGAGTTGATAGACATCTGGATGCTAAATTCTTTGTTGTTGTGTCTGTGTTCTGTTAGTAACTGTGATGATTTGTTCCAGAATCTAGTCAAAAGAAGGCGTCAGACACAATGTCTCCCAGTCCAACCAGCAACAGCCCACCTATCTGTCTCAGGTCAGATTTTACAAAGAGAACCATGGCTAGAGCCAGTTACAGAGAAGGAATCAACATGGTTGGTTCTTCTTTTTCACCTGTTTGTTTCTCCCTCTTAGTCCATTTAGGAACTGTCAGAAGAGCGTGAAGAAAGGAGAAGAGAAGAAGACAGACGCTGTCATCTCTGACCCCAACTCCCCCTCCTCCCCAAAACACAAAGGTGAGTTGCCCTATTTTGTTGAGTAAAGAAAATGTTTTTTACTTCTATCAAATGCTCATGACAAGAAAGCAAACTTCTGTTGCAGTTTTAGTGACCCCCCTCGTCTGGTTAGGTACCCAAGCCGTCCTTGAATCTTTTCCTACTTCCTCCTTCCTTGTTCCTCCTTTAATCTGAGCTTTCTTTCTCTTCTTTTCCTCTTCAAACCACTTTACTCTGTCTCTCCTTCCTGTCCCTCTTTCTCTACCATGGTTGTAGAGGAGACCGTCACCAGTCCCACCACTGACAGGGCATCAGTGGCTAAAACGCGTTTTACCCTTCAAGGCTTCAGCAATCTGAAGAGTCAGAAAGGTAACACTGGTGTCCTGGAGGCATCCCCCATGTTGTCCTCATCATATATGGCAAAGATATGTTCTCCATTTTGAAGTCAACCCCAAGCTCTCTTCACCTACCCCCCTAATATGATTTTAGACAGGACACATCCTTTCCCGTAGTCGACTGCATCAGGGCTTTTGAAGACTGATATTTTGGCTTGCTTTCCTTTGCAGAATTTCTTCACCCTGCTGGTAAAAGTCTAACATTACCAATGGTATTCTCTCAACCAGGTATCCTACAGTGTAGTTTGCGGTTACTACCTCAAATATTAGAATTAGTGTCTGTTTTAGTAGGCCTGTCCCCCAGCCTCATTATTTAGATGTCTCCAAATAGTATTAGCAAGTAGCTAATTATTCTAGTCAGTTTCAGGAAGCTCTTCCCTCTCTCACGGCTGTTTTTCTATTGCTCTCTTTATCATTTCTCTCTGTTTCCTTCTCTTCTGTCTCTCTTCTTCGGCCAACAGGATCCCCCCTTAGCCCTGACCATAAAGCCAAATGCCACCAGATTAAGAGTGACCCAACTCCCTTTGGGTGTAAAGGTATTCTATCTAGTCCATGTCATACCTGTGTTTGACTCTGTAGTGTAGTCATCCATCCTGACCCTCCCTCACTGTAGTCATCCATCCTGACCCTGCCTCACTGTAGTCATCCATCCTGACCCTGCCTCACTGTAGTCATCCAGCCATCCTGAACCTCCCTCACTGTAGTCATCCAGCCATCCTGACCCTGCCTCACTGTAGTCATCCAGCCATCCTGACAATGCCTCACTGTAGTCATCCAGCCATCCTGACCCTCCCTCACTGTAGTCATCCATCCATCCATCCTGACCCTCCCTCACTGTAGTCATCCATCCTGACCCTCCCTCACGGTAGTCATCCATCCATCCTGACCTTCCCTCACTGTAGTCATCCATCCATCCCTCACTGTAGTCATCCAGCCATCCTGAACCCCTCACTGTAGTCATCCAGCCATCCTGACAATGCCTCACCATCCAGCCATCCTGACTCCCTCACTGTAGTCATCCATCCATCCCTGACCCTCCCTCACTGTAGTCATCCATCCACCCTGACCCTCCCTCACTGTAGTCATCCATCCATCCTGACCTCTCCCTCACCATCCACCCTGACCCTCCCTCACTGTAGTCATCCATCCATCCTGACCCTCCCTCACTGTAGTCATCCATCCACCCTGACCCTCCTCACTGTAGTCATCCATCCATCTGACCCTCCCTCACTGTAGTCATCCATCCACCCTGACCCTCCCTCACTGTAGTCATCCATCCATCCTGACCCTCCCTCACTGTAGTCATCCATCCACCTGACCCTCCCTCACTGTAGTCATCCATCCACCCTGACCCTCCCTCACTGTTGTCATCCATCCACCCTGACCCTCCCTCACTGTTGTCATCCATGTCCCTCACTGTCATCCATCCATCCTGACCCTCCCTCACTGTAGTCATCTCAGCACCATGTCAACTCCCCATCATCCCAAAATATATCTCTGTGTGACCATCATGCAAGCAGAGTAAACTGGAGAGGGAATGAATTGTGGTAGATCAATGTAAGAGACATTCAGCCACCGGGGCCCGCTGAGTGCATTGGTACTGTCTAGCTAAAGACACTGGACTGACGAGGGACTGCAACATGGAGATGACCCAGATAAGAGCATTCAAATTTGACGATCGTTGACACAGAAGATGCATACAACAATATCTTGATTTAAACAAGTGAAAAATCTATGAAAGCCTTGTTGGCCTCAAAGGCCTTTGTAAGACAGTTTGATGGATGAGTCAACCTACACCTGTGTACTTCAAAGCCACCTGAGTGGCAGACACAGCGTTCATCTGGACGACGTTGCTGACTGCTACTGCTTCTTCTCCTCAGAGCCTGGTCAGACTCCTCACATCACTCTGAGCAGGGCCAAGTGGCTCAGCACCTCTAGTCTCTTACAGGCCAAAAGGAGAGGTAGTGTGACAACATGCCTGGGAGGAACATGCTGCTGCACTGTGTGGTTGGCCTGGACCCTGCTCTGCTTCTTCCACATACAGAATACCCCCCCCCAACACATAGTCACAAATCACTAGCTTGTTCTACAATCACAGACAAATCTTCTCTCTGAGATTTGCTGTTGAATATCTGTGTGATATTCACAGCTGGGAAATACTGATTTGGGTTGTTTGTTTACTGTAAGGCAAACTGTGTGTCTCTCTCTGTAGCATGTGTTGTCGTGTTGGTTGCTGTGTGTCTGTGTTTCTGACGGATCACAATGCATTGATCTAGGTCTCACTGGATGCTAGGACTCCACGTCTGTTCTTCTTGGTTATTCCATCATGTTCTTTGGGTTCTAATCTGGTTCTTGTGGTTCTGTTTGAGGATTTACAGTGTACTCTGTCAATGGATGTGTTTGCATCCAGTTCTCACCACCTATCACTGTACATATCACCTTGTCTTGTGTATGATTGTGTTAGTGTCCACTCTTCCTTTCCTTTTGAGTTTCACTCCCTTTCTCTAGTTTGACAAACTATCCTTCATGTTGGGATCAAACATTCCATGACAATAACGTTCTCTAAATTGCAATCTATCTTGGAATGTCTTGGAATTTCTGGTGCCACTGCTAAATCTTAATCTAGATATCAAATCGAGTTTGCTGAATTCTATTACTCTCCTTCTCTCTTTCCTACTATCCTTCTCTCTTTCCCTCCTCCCCCTAGGTTGGAACAAGGCCTCTTTCTCCATGGATGTGCCAGAAGTGCATGATGGGTACTCCAGCGCCGAGGACCCCATGAACTCTGACCCTGAGGATGAGGGAGGCAGGAAGCTGGTGAGTCATGGTCGCCAACATGTCTACAACATGTTATGAAAGTTACTTGTTATTCCCTAGCAACACACATGGTAACATGACACACTGGACGCAAACATATGAACTTTGCCCTTTACCCTGTGACCCCAGGCTGTCGGCAACAGGTTCACAGTGGTGGCGGACTATGAGAAGGAGAAAGGAGGGCCTCAGGACCTGTCAGTGAAGAGTGGAGACATGGTGCAGCTCATTAAAGAGGGAGGTGACGGACAGTGGTTTGTTAGAAACTTGGGGAGCAACAAAGATGGCTGGGTAGCAGCAGCCAACCTTCTCACCCTCATCACAGAGTCCAAGTCCTCACAGTCCCTCTGCAGCTCAGGTACACTGGCTCCATCTGTCTGCCTCTTTCTCTTCAGTCTCTCTCTCTCGGTTTGTGCAAGAGGGAACTGTATCTTGCTACCCAAATAGCTATTTTGAAAAGTAACAGGAGTGTGTCTGTATTTTAGTTTGTTTTAGAAGTATCTGTGGACTCTAATGGAAACTAACTTGTGTGTGTTTTGTTGTGTTACAGAGGGCAGTGTAACTGGCAACCTCAACACCTCCTCCAGCTGCAGTGAAACCTACACAAGTTTCTCTGACATCAAGCCCTAAAGTCCTGCCCCCTCTAAGCCCTGAGACACAGCTACAGCGCCACCCAGTGGTTGGCTGTTCAAACGACACGTGCACTTTTCCCCTCTACTACTGTTCAAATCAAATCAAATTGTATTTATCACATGCGCAGAATACAACTGGTGTAGCCTTTACAGTGAAATGCTTGCACACGTTAGTTTACATTACAGTCCATAGATACTTCACTCTCATACTGAAGTGGAGGCTGCCTGGAATGTAGCAGAAAGCAGTCTAATAGCTGCTTATCTGTCAATGTGAAGGGAAGGTAATGAATGCTTTCCTCTGAACATACTCTACTCTCAGGGATAAGAGGTAGTGTCCTAGTCTTTTACTGTGATTGAGGGCTAGCACACATTGAGAACAGGAAGTTCAGGCCTCTCCCCTACCTGTTTGACAGAGATGAACAAGGAAGGACACACCCGCTCCATGCACACACACAGGCAGGCTTTGTTAGCCTAGCGCGGTACCGCTCCTCCCACTCCAACAAGGTGACAGTGATATGGAGCCAGGAGCTCCTCTACTGAACTCAACACTTCAACAGACAAACAAACAGACGCCTCAGTCTCTCTCCTGTGGACTCTGGTAACCAGTTGTGTCATAAAATACTTTTTGAGTTTGGTCAACTGTATATCTATGGCTTTGTCCAGAGGCCCTCCAGTACATTTCCAGTCCCTCTCCCTCCCTGTTTCTCCTTCCTCCACCTGTGCTGTCTGGGCTATTAGTGAACTCTTGGCTTTGTTCCCAGTGATCTGAGAGAGCTGGGCTTTAAACTACCAGGTGTTCCTTTAGGCAGGGGCGATATTACAGGACGGTCAGATATCATAGATACTTCAACAATAACAGTGCTCAGGATGTTCTTCTGAATCCTTTTCTCTTGGCTCAAAGTCCAATCCTATACACTACACAGAAATCCCCTGAAGATTGAGATTCCCGTAAAGAGATTCATGTCAGGTCGATTGATGTTGAAATAACTGTGTACTGTACCAGAGAGTATAAACTTAAAAGGAATTATTTGTATGCGTTAATCAATGTGTATAAGTTCATTTATTTGAGAAAGATGTGTACAGATATTATTATCCTATACCTCGTATTTTTCATTGAATATGTGTATGTTGTGTATGAAGACCATGGATATGTTTTCGTGGGCCTAAGTATATCAAAGATATTTTATTAATTGGTTGGCTGGGCATGTTTCCATGGTAATTTCTTAAAACTTCTGAGACGACATATATTAATAGAAATATCATTTTCCTCATTTGAGAATGCAGTCTGTACACTGAAAACCGAAGATGGAATATAACTATAACGTCCTGTGCTGAAAGTTCAACTCGGAATGATGGTTGTCTCAAATTTCAGCACGCACAATAAAAGGTTTTAAACTGTTCTGGTTATAACCGTTTTAGTTATAACTGTTTTTATAACTTATTGTTCTACTGTATATCTTTTTCGATTTGCACCCAGTGAGATTACAATGTTGTTACTGTGTGTCACATTGTTATGCAGCACATTGCCGCATTATTTTGTTCTTTATTTTCCTACGGTAACAAGTGTTGATACAGATCTTCTATAATTAATGATATGCATTCATATCAGTGTATATGTGTAAATATGTATCTCTGTGTATTATTAAAGCCGCTGAATAAAGACAAACATTCTTTGCTTTAATCCAATGACTTTGTTTTTCTCATTATAAAACCATCAGGTATCATTAAATGATGTAGCCGATCATTGCTCACTGTGTGGTCGTTAGTTTGTTTTAAATAATGTAACGTTGCAGCTACTGTGTTATTTTAATGTCGAGTTTCACTCTCCCAGCCTAGACATGTTTGAAAATCTATACATTTGAAATGGTTTATTTTCAATATTTTTGTGATTTTGACATAACACAACATATAAACAGTACAGTATATGAATAGAAAACACCACGCACAACTCAAGTTAGGCTTCTACCAAAAATATTTTATGAAATATTTTATTGAGTGTATATTACTAGAAAATATTATTATTCACCTCTAGTTGCTAAGCGTGATTTCCAGCGTTCACGGAGGTTTGGTGAATACTGTTTTGTGAGCTGTAACTGATTGCAATAGGGCCATCTTGTTTCACCGGTTTAAGGGTCAAATTGACTTTTTCCCATTTATAAATAATTTGTACACAAAAAAACACAGCTATAATCAAAAAATTGTTCGAGCATGTTTTTCTAGAGCATAGCTGCTATCAATGAAATCTAAAAAAAGAAATATTGTGATCCGGATATGAAAATCCCTCAACGTCACAGGGGAAAGGACCAATGGGCTGGTAGATAAATATTCAGTGTGCGCCGCCTATCCCGGGACTGTGGCTCATAACGAATCAGACCAAATGGAATTCTGCACTGCCTTCTTAAAAGATTCCGTACATTTTAATTCGCACATACACATATTCCTCTGACGTTTTGCCCAGCATACAACACACCGCTGGCGTGACCAGAAAAAGCTGCTCGGTTACATTGAGAATCGAGACAGCAGCAAAGACATCCGAGAGAAAAAATACTAAATAGACTCTTGCACCGTAAGTATCCGTAATTTATTAGATCCTTACGAGATTGTTCAAATGTTTCAAATTGATGCTGCCCTTAACATTGTATTCAATCGATTCAAGTTTGAAACAATCTTGCTACTTAAATTAAATGCAGCCATTGCCAATCTGTTTAGCTGCTTTTCTGTAAAAACCATTAGCTAAACGGTTCGATTTATGCACGTGACATCCATTCTATTAAAGGGAGTTTAAAAGCCCAAACGGGTGTATCCCATAGTTGACATATTCGCACATGTCTTATTTGTTTTATTTCTGCGTGTCTACATTAATCTACATGTCCTGTGACGCGTTCATCCGGGAACGCTCCTCCCTAAACATGTTTGGTGGTCCTTTAACACACTTGACAAGTAGAGTGCATAAGCGTAATGTCACGCATCGAATGTGTCAAGTCTGGCTTTGTTTGTAAAGGGTTTGTTTTGCTTTAGCGCTAGCGGAGCTTTGCTTTCCGTGCAGTCGGATAGGAACACCAAGGGACGGAGAGAGGCCGTCGCATAGGCTGCTATTCTGTCTCGCCAGCAGTCATTCTCTATTAGGCCTACAGTAACAACTTCATCGAAATGTTCGTCTTGTATATAATTACTTAATTTAAAGACATTGGACCTTGACTTAACATGTTACATTTTTAGTTTTGCTCCTTGTTTTGTTATTTCATTAATTTATGTATTTATCCAGCCAGACTAGTTTGGTGTTCTCCAGCTTTAATGGATAATTATTTGTGCCTCCATATTTTTAAATCAGACAGTCCGTGTCATTAGACAGGATGTGTGATGTAAATGTATGTTTTGAAAGTGTCAGATTGGCTACCAACATTCACAATCTTAGACCAGGCATAAACAACTGTCACCCAGACTGCACCTCACATAGGATAGATTGTGTCTCGCCATTTTTTTAAAAAAGAGTACCCTATAACTTCTCTGACAAGCTGCATAGGCTTATGTCATCAGTGATGTAGTCAGTGCAGGGACTGTCATGATGCTCAGTGCCCCTTTAGGTAACTCTAGGCCTTATGGGAGTTTTATTTCAGCAGCAGCGCCATGTACTGTGTGTTGGCTCTAACCACAGATCTAGGACCAGATTACCCTAACCCCAATCATAGCCTTCACCATTAGGGGTTGGAAAATATCTGACCCTCTATCTGTGGTTAGGGGTGATTAGAGGCCAGAATGATGATGGTGGGTTGATGATAAAGATAACAGGCAAAATGGTTGCAGAACATCTCCTGAAATAGAACAACCCATTGGAGTGTTCTATCAGTCTTTGTTTTGTCTGGGTTCTGTTTGCATTCAGTCTGAGAGTTCTGAGTTGTTCCGTCTGTATTCTTTCTGCCTTGCGTCTGTGATGAGGTTGTGTGTGTTTGTTCATGGAGCTCTGGGACTGGACTCCATCTTGACTGATGGAGATGGAATCATGTCAGGCCCTGTGAATGGCAGTACCTCTCCCCTCTCCTGCTTCAGTCTCTCTCTCCTATTACCGTAACCATTCTCATGATTTAAAAATGACTCCCTATAGCTTGTTTAGCAAAATAATCGATGCATTTGCAACCATGGTGCAAAACAGGCGGGGTTGGCTTAGAATCAATGGATCGATGACATGTAAACTTATTTTTATTGTCACGTGCTTAGTAAACAACAGATGTAGACTAACAGTGAAATGCTTATGGGGCCTTCCCAACAATGCAGAATTCAATAAAGTAGAAAAAATTGTGACACAAGGAATAAATCTACAATCAGCCATGATGGCTTGGCTCTAAACATGGGGTACCAGTACCGAGCCGATGTGCAGGGGTACGAGGTAATCGAGGTAGATATGTACTTATAGTTAGGAGTAAAGTGACTTGTTAACAGGATAGATGATATGTGATGAGTGTGTGATGACAGTGTGCCTGTGAGTGTGTGTGTATGTGTTGGAGTGTCTGTGTGGGTAGTGTGTATGCATAGAGTCAAAAAGAGTTAGGTTAGCTGACAATGTCACAAAAACAATGCACTATCTGGCTGTATATCAACTATTTTCCAGTTTCACATCTAATCAACCAATGCTAGATATTTGGTGAGATGAGGTGAATGTAATATGCTATGTAATACCAGGGTGTCGGTTAGATGAGGTGAATGTAATATGCTATGTAATACCAGGGTGTCGGTTATATGAGGTTAGTTTATTCAATTGTAATACCAGGGTGTCTGTTAGCGCTGGGCGATATGGCTAAAAACCCATATCAAGCTAAATTCATTGAATTATCACGATAACAATACATTTAACGATACGTTTATAGCATTTAATGTGTACCACAGTTATTATTTTTTATTACCCATAACTACTACACCTACTTTGAATGTTATAGCTATCACTTGTCCCATAAACAATACCCCATATTAGCAAACTTATTTTATTTCTTAATTCCCATTTCTCTAGTAGGACCCTATAGGTTATTTATGTAATGACCGATATCAGCAAAATGTTCACGATAAGTGGTCAGTGTCAATCATTTTCAGTTTATCGTCCCAGTTCTAGTGTCAGTACAGGATAACAACCTTGCTGTTCTAGGCCCATGACAAGAAATACAACCACTCCCTTTAGGAAAGGCTAAAAGCATTCCTCCTTATTTTTTAAAATGTATTTATTTAACCATTATTTAACTAGGCGAGTCAGTTAAGAACAAATTCTTATTTACAATGACTGCCTACCAAAAGGCCGTCATTTTTTTGTGAAGAATCAACAACAAGTGGGACACAATCATGAAGTGGAACGACATTTATTGGATATTTCAAACTTTTTTAACAAATCAAAAACTGAAAAATTGGGCGTGCAAAATTATTCAGCCCCCTTAAGTTAATACTTTGTAGCGCCACCTTTTGCTGCGATTACAGCTGTAAGTCGCTTGGGGTATGTCTCTATCAGTTTTGCACATCGAGAGACTGACATTTTTCCCATTCCTCCTTGCAAACAGCTCGAGCTCAGTGAGGTTGGATGGAGAGCATTTGTGAACAGCAGTTTTCAGTTCTTTCCACAGATTCTCGATTGGCCATTCACCTGGTTTGTGGTAATACCAGGGTTCCACTTTGACTTGGCCATTCTAACACCTGGATATTTTTATTTTTGTAATACCATTTGATTTTGCTTTATGTTTTGGATCATTGTCTTGTTGGAAGACAAATCTCCCCAGTCTCAGGTCTTTTCATTCTTCCAGAATGGTCCTGTTTATTTATGCTCCATCCATCTTCCCATCAATTTTAACCATCTTCCCTGTCCCTGCTGAAGCCCCAAACCAGGGTGTCTGTTTGGCCTTGTAAACCATGATGGCCACCACCATGTTTGACAGGGTTTCGGAAATGGTGTGTTCCAGGGTGTGGTTTGTGAGCTTGTGTCAGGGTGTCTCCCACCTCAGCTGTAGATCTCTGCAGTTTCATTGAATTATGCCAGATTGAATACATGGGCCTTTATGGCTGCATCTGTGATCAGTCTTCTTTTTAATATGCCTATTGTAACTACCAGGGTGTCTGAAAGTTTAGCTATCCTTGTTAGCCAGGTCTTGGTTAGATTTGCAGTGGTCTGATACTCCTTCCATTTTCAATATTATTGCTATGCACAGTGCTCCTTTGTAGGATGTTTAAATTAATATGCCTTTGGAAATCTTTTTTAAAATATTTATTTAACCAAATAACGGCTTTAAAATTCTTTTACAAGGGTGTTGGTTTGTATCTATGCCTCATTTTTTTTGTGAAGAATACCAGTGGGACACAATCTGGTGTTTTTAATATGGATATTGTTCTTTTGATGCTCTCTGTTGCTTTTTTAACGGACCTCTTGGGGTTGACTCTATGCACAGTGCAGGTGCATTTAAAACGGAGCTCTTGTTTATTAATATGCCTATTGTAATACCAGGTGTTGGTTTGTTTAGATTAATATGCCTATTGTTTTATCAGGGTCATGGTTTGTTTGATTAGCCTATTGTAGTAACATTTATTTTTGCCTATTCCAGAGATTAATATGCCTCTTGTTGGAATAATATCTGTCTGGTTTGTCTAGGTAATTGCTGTAATACAGAATGGTCTTTGAATTAATATGCCTAAATACCAGGGTGTCTTTGTCCCTTAATAATATTTTGTAATACCAGGGTGCTGCCCTATTTTACAGTTTGTTAAAATAGCTTTGTCAATACCTCAGGGTCTCAATAATCATGGGCCTATTGTAATACCAGTGTTCAGTCTTCTTTAGCTTAAAGTTGTAATACCAGGGTGTCGTTTGTTTATTCTTCACAGGTGTTGGTTAGATGATGTGTCCCACTTGATATTAAAAATTTAATTGTTTATATCTTTTTTTGATGATGCCTAAAATCATACCAGGGTGGGTTAGATGATGTCCTTTATTTAATTGTCATCCAGGGTGTTAACGGTTAGAGATGTCAAGTTTATTTAATTGTCATACGGGTGATTGGTTAGTCACAGGCACTGTATTTATCATCATACATTTAGGTCAATTCATTGAATCTATCATTTATACGATAACAAATATTATTATTTTTTATTACCTTGCCAACTACTTTAATGTTGTAGCTTCATGATTTCCTATAAACAATTCCCATAGCAAAAATATAATTTTCATAATTCACATTTCTCTAGTAGCACCCTATAGATTATTTATGTAATGACTGATATCAGCAAAATGTTCACGATAAGTGGTCAGTGTCGATCATTTTCAGTTTATCGTCCCAGCTCTAGTGTCAGTACAAGACAACAACCACTGTTCTACCCATGACAAGAAATACAACCAACCAGGAAAGGCTAAAAGCATGCTCCTTATTTTTAAAAATATATTTATTTAACCTGTATTTAGCTAGGCATAGGATATTTCTGTTACCCAACTCTGTCCTTCTAGGCTACATTAGACCAGGTTAAGGTTACAGATAATCCAGGGAAAATCAGTTTATTTGTAAAATATTACATACTGTAGGCCCCTAGTCTGTTACTAGACATCCGATAATGTACCCAAGTCTGTGAATTGTGTCCAACTGGGCCTAGGCTACATCCAGGATCCTTGGTTTCATCCAATCGCTCCTCATATCCGTAGGCTTCGTGGTATGTTTATAAAGTAGGCTAGCAGCCTTTTATTTCCTGGTTGAGCATGTTGTGGCGTGTCTGAATCAGGATTATCCCTTCCATTATGGACTCATGCAGTTGCCTGTCCAGAGACATTTAGCCTCATTCTTGTTTAATTATGATTGATGGGTTGTTATTAAAGTTGCATTAATCAAATCAAATGTTATTTATCACATGCTTTGTAAACAACAGGTGTGGGACTAACAGTGAAATGCTTACTTACTACGGGTCCTTTTCCAACATTGCAGAGCCAAAGATACTACGTATACTGTGTTTACTTCACAGCTTCATGGGAAATGTAGTTTTCTGAACAGGTCTGGGTGGGGAGAGCGGGGTTGGGTAGAGAGGGGGCTCCTTTCTTGCTTGTAGTCAGTGAGGGGGATAGAAATAGGATTTTCTTGGGTTCACTGTACTGCGTTTTGCGCTGGGGCTTTTTCAGGGGTGACTGCAAGCATACCAAACATCCAGATAGAAATGGATAGTGTAGAACAGACATTCTCTTGCATGAAGAAAAAGGGAATAGGGAATCCCATCTGCTCTACATGATGTGCAAGGCTGTGAGCGATGCAGTCCACTGACTAGTCTCCTGCTGTGGACTGTGATCAAGGTGACAAGCTCCTGGCATCAGTCTGTCTGTTCTGTTTTGGGAGGAATAGAGGTAATACCGTCACGCTCAGCACTAAGGATTAACAGTCACAAGTTATACTCACCCCCACCCTCTCTCTCTCTCTCTCAGAGAGTTTGTTTCAGCAGCTAGGTTATCGTTCATGTTGGCATCAAACACTCCATGACAATAATGTTGTAAGATTCTTGCTAGAATGTAAACTGTGTTAGAACGCTAGGTGCCAACATGGCGAACCATTGGAATCCTAAATCTCAAACGGAGTTGTCCTAACTTTACACTGGCCATGAGTAGGCTATTTCAGTATTTCGGACGCACATTGTTGAGACATCCTCTTGAGTGATGAAATGCACACACCTATTATCTGTCCTCTGGCTGCCTTTTGTTTTGTTGTCATGACAACCATGAATGCAGTGAGGTGTGCAGAGTGTAGTCTGACTCAGCGTAAGCGGGTATTGCTTATGCCCTTTTATAAATCACTGCGAGATCCCAGGGGGAAGACTGCGCTCTTCTTTCTGTGGGTGTATCTCAATACAATTGCCTTCCTCTCCTTGTCTCATCTCCTCCATCACGAATGTTCTTCAGTCCTGGTCTGGGACACCCTCAGGGGATGCAGGCATTTGTTTGTTCATTTCACATCAATGTAGATGAACTGGAGGAGATTAGAAGAAGATACTTCAGATGCACCCCATGTCAAGTAAGGGGAGAAATGCCTGTGGTACACTGATATATGGTATAATTAAGCAATAAGGCTCGGGGGGCAATATACCACGGCTAAAAGCTGTTCTTATGCAAAAACCCAATGTGGAGTGCCTGGATACAACCCTTAGCCGTGGTTTATTGATCATATACCACAAACCCCCAAGGTGCCTTATTGCTATTATAAACTGGTTACCAGCCTAATTAGAACAGTAAAAATATGGTTTGTCATACCTGTGATATACCAGTTTTCAGCATTCAGGGCTCGAACCACCCAGTTTATAACGTGTGATATACACTGAGTGTACAAAACATTAAGAACACCTCCCAAATATTGGCTTGTACCTCAATTCTTCGGGGCATGGACTCTACAAGGTGTTGAAAGCATTCCACAGGGATGCTGGACCATGTCGACTCCAATGCTTCCCACAGTTGTGTCAAGTTGGCTGGATGTCCTTTGTGTGGTGGAATATTCTTGAAACACACAGGAAACTGTTGTGAAAAACCCAGCAGCGTTGCAGTTCTTGACACAAACCACTGTGCCTGGCACCTACTACCATACCCCATTCAAAGGCACTTCAATCTTTTGTCTTGTCCATTCAACCTCTGAATAGCAAACATAGACAATCCATCTCAATTGTCCGAAGGCTTAAAATTCCTTCTTTAACCTGTCTCCTCCCCATCTATTGATTGAAGTGGATTTAACAAGTGACATCAATAAGGGATCATAGCTTACACACTGTTGGCATTCTCTCAACCAGCTTCATGAGGTAGTCACCTGGAATGCACTTGTTAAAAGCTAATTTGTGGAATGTCTTTCATTGATAAATGCGTTTGAGCCAATCAGTTGTGTTGTGACAAGGTAGGGGATATACAAAAGAGAGCCCTATTTGGTAAAAGACCAAGTCTATGTTATGGCAAGAACAGCTCAAATAAACAAAGAGACGACAGTCCATTACTTTAAGATGTGATGGTCAGTCAATTCGGAACATTTCAAGAACTTTGAAAGTTTCTTCAAGTGCAGTCGCATAAACCATCAAGCGCTATGATGAAACTGGCTTTCATGAGGACCACCACAAGAAAGGAAAGAAAGGACAAGTTCATTAGAAACTGCAAATGCAGCCCAAATAAATGCTTCAGAGTTCAAGTAGCAGACACATCTCAACATCAACTGTTCAGAGGAACTGGCTTTCTGAATCCTTTGGTTGGAGTCCAAATGCTAAAGGACACCAATGAGATTTTTGGTTCAAGAAACACGAGCCCAGTGGAAATCTGTCCTTTTGGTCTCCAAATTTTGTTTTTGGTTCCAACCGCTCTGACTTTGTGAGACGGAGTAGGTGAACGGATGATATCCGCAGGAGATGTGACATTGTGGGGGTGCTTTTCTGGTGACGCTGAACCAGCATGGCTACCACAGCATTCTGCAGCAATATGCCATCCCATCTGGTTTGTACTTAGTCCCACTATCATTTATTTTTCAACAGGACAATGACCCAACACACCTCCAGACTATGAAAGGGATATTTGACCAAGAAGGAGAGTGATGGAGTGCTGCATTAGAGGACCTGGCCTCCATAATCACCTGACCTCAACCCAATTGAGATGGTTTGGGATGAGTTGGACCGCAGTGGTATTTTGGGATTTTATTAGTATCCCCATTAGCTGTTGCAAAAGCAGCAGCTACTCTTCCTGGGGGCCACACAACTTGAAACATGACATAATACAGAACATTAATAGACAAGAACAGAACTACATACATTTTCTTTTAAAGGCACAAGTAGCCTACATTTCAACGCATACACCAACTATCTAGGTCAAATAGGGAGAGGCGTTGTGCTGTCAGGTGTTTCTTTGTCTATTTTTTTTTAAGCGGGTTTGCCATTTATTTGAGCAATATGAGATGGAATGGAGTTCCATGCAATAATGGCTCTATATAATACAGTACATTTTCTTGAATTTGTTCTGGATTTGGGGACAGTGAAAAGACCCCTGGTGGCATGTCTGGTGGGGTAAGTGTGTGTCAGAGCTTGTGTAAATTGACTATGCAAACAATTTGGGATTTTCAAAAAAAGAGTAGAGGGCCTAGAGAGCTGCCCTGCGGTACACCACACTTTACATGTTTGACATTAGAGAAGCTTCCATTAAAGAAAACCCTTTTTTATAATAGATTCCCATATTGTGGATTTAGAGCGGAGATTGAAAACTGAGCTGAGGTTCAGCAACAATTTATGGTCAATAATATCAAAGGCAGCACTGAAATCTAACAGTACAGCTCCCACAATCTTCATATTATCATTTGTCAGTGCAGTACATGTTGAGTTTCCTTCTCTATAAGCATGCTGAAAGTCTGTTGTTAGTTTGTTTACGGAGAAATAGCAATGTATTTGGTCAAACACATTTTTTTACCAACAGTTTGCTAAGAGCTGGCAGCAAGCTTATAGGTCTGCTGTTTGAACAAGTAAAGACCGCTTTACTATTCTTGGGTAGCGGAATTAAAGATATGACAGATAAGTGGCTATAGAGTCCACTACCATCCTCAGTAGCTTTCCATCTAAGCTGTCAATGCCACAAGGTTTGTCATTATTGATCGATAACATTCATTTTTTCCCCCACCTCTCCCACACTAACTTTACAAAATTCAAACTTGCAATGCTTTTCTTTCATTATTTGTTTTTTTATGCATGAAAATGATGGCTCACTGTCCGTTGTTGGCATTTCCTGCCTAAGTTTGCCCACTTTGCCAATGAAGTAATGATTCAAAATAATTGGCAAAATTAAATGGTTTTGTGATGAATAAGCCATTTTATTCGATGAAAGATGGTGTTGTTTGTCTTTCTGCCCATAAATTCATTTTTTTAAAAATTATTCCATTCTTCATAATACAGTTTCTTCTTTTTTTTGATTAAGACTTTCTCAATTTGCAGTAAGTCATAGATACAGTTTCTTTTTGCTCTCTTTTTTTTTGAGAATTAGCCAACATTTCTTCATTTGTAAGTAAGCAATTTCATAAACTCATCAAGTGCAGCGTGTGCTTTGAATCACATCAGACCAAAACATATTTTGTAACATCATCCACATAAGTCACAGCTAAATCTCTTATACACTATTTTAGGCCCAGCTGTTGGAACTTTGGCTTTCCTGGATATAGCCACTTTATTGTGATCACTGCTTTCAATGGGTACGGATACTTGTTCCTGTAGTGTTTGTAAACATGAATAGGAATAGCCTTCCTTTCTCAGAACAATAATAGACTGATGAGCTTCAGGAGAAAGTTATTTGATTCTAGCCATTTTGATCCTGTAATCAAACCTACAAATGCTGATGCTCTAGATAACTCAACTCATCTAAAGAAGGCCAGTTTTATTGCTTCTTTTAATCAGCTCAACAGTTTTCGGCTGTGCTAACATAATTTCAAAATGGTTTTCTAATAATCAATTAGCCTATTAAAATTCTAAACTTGGATTAGCAAACACAACGTGCCTTAGAAACACAGGAGTGATGGTTGCTGATAATGGGCCTCTGTACACCTATGTAGATATTCCATTAAATATCAGCCATTTCCAGCTACAATAGTCATTTACAACATTAACAATGTCTACACTGTATTTCCGATCAATTTGTTATTTTAATGGACAAAAAATTTGATTTTCTTTCAAAAACAAGACATTTCTAAGTGACCTCAAACTTTTGAATGGTAGTGTGTGTATGTATTTTCCCGAAGGATTCTCAGATCAAAACCGTATCCTATCTGGGGAAATGAGAAGCATCACATCTTCCAATTCATTTTTTTCTGAATTGGGACTTTTAAATTATCTGCCACTGATAGTTTTTTTTCATGCTAAAAAAAACTGAGTTTCAATCAGACGGACGATATAAATAAGCAATGTGGCCTGGGGGGGTGTTGGCACCTCAGGGGTTTGTGATAAATGGCCAATATACCAGGGCTAAGGGCTGTTCCTATGCATGACGCAACGCAGATACAGCCCTTAGCTGTGGTATATTGGCCATATATCACAAACCCCTGAGGTGCCTTATTGCTATTAGAAACGGGTTGCCAACGTAATTAGAGCAGTAAAAATACATGTGTTGTCGTACCCGTGGTATACGGTCTGATATACCGCGGCTGTCAGCCAATCAGCATTCAGGGCTCGAACCACACAGTTGTGTCATTTACATGTTATCGATAGATGGGGTATTATGTGTGTCCTGTGTGTGTTTTTTAAGGCTGTCAGAAGAGACCCCAGGAGAGGCCCAGCCACCATGCCGCTGTTCGGTAAATCCCACAAGAATCCCGCCGACATCGTCCGGACTCTGAAGGAGAACATGGCCATCCTGGTCAAACAAGACAAGAAAACAGATAAGGTGTGATGCATCTTCATAACACGAGTCCTTACACCACAAATCCTCACTAAACAAATCCTTACAACACAAGTCCTTATAATAGTCCTCACCACACAAACCAGTACTTCCCTTAGAAAAGGCCCACAAGCAGGTGTTGTGTTGGGGCCTCGGTGTACCTCCTTCTATTTGATCCGATCAGTCAGTTGGTGTGGTTATTATTACGGTGCGCCTCTAGCTGACACTGGGCTGTGAAAGTAGCATCAATGCCTGGCCGTTCCTTCATTGACACCCAGCTGTAAAGGCCCTCTCCACCATGGGACTGTTAGAGAGGGGCTGTCCAGACAGAACTCCCAGTAACCTGGCTCTGGGCTGGAACTGCTTCAGCTCTAACCAGGCTGCTTCCACACACAGCCAGGCTATAGTGATCTCAATACAGTCCACTCCTGTCATATGCAATGCTGATATCCAGAGAAAGTCAATAGTTATGATTGGGCCTGAGGCTGAGACATAAGTGTCTACAGAGCTGTACAAAGCTGTACCTCCATAAGTAGTCAATTAAATGTCTCCCTCTTGTGGTCAACTCAAGTATAATACCATGGCAGTTTTTTTGTAAACCGCATAACATTATTAGCAGCAATATTGTTAAAGTACATATTGTGCCTGTGTGTCTAACTGGTGTCCCTGTCCCAGGCATCAGAGGAGGTGTCTAAGTGTCTTGTGGCCATGAAGGAGATACTATATGGGACCGGTGACAAGGAGCCTCACACAGAGACGGTGGCCCAGTTGGCCCAGGAGCTCTACAACAGCGGCCTGCTCATCTCCCTGGTGGAAAACCTGCAGGTCATCGACTTTGAGGTGAGACTGAGCCAAAGCCGGACCATCAGGGTCGTGTTCATTAGGCACCAAATGGAAGAAAACAGTCTGAAACGAGGAGGCTTTCGTTTTTAAACGTTTTCCATTGCATGTCCCCAGGGGAAGAAGGATGTGTGTCAGATCTTCAACAACATCCTGCGGAGGCAGATCGGCACCCGCAGCCCCACTGTCGAGTACTTCTGCTCTCACCAAGAGGTGCTAATTGTGCTGCAAAAAGGGTGAGATTCTCTCTCACACACACTCTCCATGTACCACAGCTGACCACAGCCATTGGTATGATACTCAGTGACATCTGTGTGTGTTCCTCTTCCTGCAGGTATGAGACCCCTGGGTCTGCGCTGAACTGTGGCATCATGCTGAGGGAGTGTATCAGACACGAGCCACTGGCCAAGCTGGTTCTCCACTCAGAAGACTTCCAGCACTTCTTCAATTACGTAGAGATGGAGACCTTCGACATCGCCTCAGACGCTTTCGCCACCTTCAAGGTCAGATTACACAAGATTTGAAAGCATCTTTGGGTCCTGGAAAAACATTGTATTAAACCCATGTTAATAAGACTAGGATGTGCCGAGATGATATGCTAATCTTTACATTACTGTTGTATCTGTCCATGCCCATTTGTTTGAGAGTTGACAAATTGTATAGATCAGAAATGATTAGATGCAGCAGATGATATGATAATCTTTACATTACTGTTGTATCTGTCCATGCCCATTTGTTTGAGAGTTGACAAAATGTATAGATCAGAAATGATTCGATGCAGCAGATGATATGCAATGTTTGTTTTTGTGTGAATTAAAGTGAGCACGTTTCCTCCCCCATTCACAGGACCTGCTCACAAGACACAAGGTCCTGGTAGCTGAATATCTAGAACAGAATTATGATGCTGTAAGTCACATGTTCAACATTCTGCTGCCCAGGGAGCATTTACCTTTTATCAGATGGACTTCATGGAAAGAAAATGTTGTTTGTTGTTACACCCTCTGCCCTCTTGACAGAATTCGTGAAGGAATGGTGAATGCATTTACGACGTCACACACTCGTACTCTCATTGCCATTTACCAGATGAATACACTGAAGTGTGTGTACCGATAAACAAAACATGTTGATTGATGACCCATTCTCTACAATGAATGAGTGCATTTATACCACCCTTGACACACTAGCCACATACACTCCAGGCATCTGTGGTCACTGGCTTTCCTGCTTGCATAAGACCACCTTGTCTGTTGAAGTGTGGGGCTCAGGGAAGACCCCAGGGGAGAGCAGACAGGCCGGCTGGAGGCTGCTCGGGTTACAGACCAGACACTACTCTACACTGGGCCGCACTAGGTTACAGAAGGCTGCTTTCATGCCAAAGGCTGCTGGAGGCTTATCACACACACACACACTGGCCCAAACAGCACACCTGATAAGGGTCCTTTTAGACCTGACTGAGATATGTTAGAGAATATATCAACTTCAACAGACATTCCATCCCATTTAACAATCTGAAACACCTATTTAATTCTATGAACATTTTTAAAAAATTGTGAATTTATTTTGAGCCACTTGACTGTTGAGATGCAGCCACCCCTCAGCCTGTTCCTTTATATCTTTGCAGATCTTTGACCAGTATGAGAAGTTATTACACTCTGATAACTATGTGACAAAGACAGTCATTAAAGGTGTGTTCCAATTATTCACATTTTATATGGATTATTTATGGACCAAAACTTTGCATGCTATTATGGTGTTGATTATCTTGCTTCATAGTAAACATTTGCATACTCTGGTCTTTGTGTGTG
Organism: Oncorhynchus tshawytscha; assembly: GCF_018296145.1. Classification (NCBI taxonomy): domain Eukaryota; kingdom Metazoa; phylum Chordata; class Actinopteri; order Salmoniformes; family Salmonidae; genus Oncorhynchus; species Oncorhynchus tshawytscha. The sequence goes on along the minus strand of NC_056442.1, from coordinate 2,755,461 downwards.
TTTATGTAGTTGTTGGGAGAGCTTCTGTTGGACAGGCATACTACAGTGATGACCCGGCACATCAGCAAGCCTGAGAACCTGGAAGCTGATGATGAACCTACTGAGGGACAAGAGCCCTAACATACAATTTGAGGCCTTCCACGTCTTCAAGGTAGGAAACAAAAGCCGTTCCCTGAGCCGTTCATATACAAAGTCTGGCAAACTGGCATCCATGTTGGCCCCAAACATTCCATGGCATTACCATTGGGTTCTTACTAGAATGTAATTGCCGATATCAATGTAATGTACAGAGCTGACAGGCTGACCCCTCCACCCAGGTGTTTGTGGCGAACCCCAACAAGACGCAGCCCATCATAGACATCCTGCTGAAGAACCAGCCCAAACTCATCGACTTCCTTAGCAACTTCCAGAAGGACCGCATGGACGACGAGCAATTCAACGACGAGAAGACCTACCTAATCAAACAGATCCGAGACCTAAAGAAACCCGCCTCTTAAACCCTTACCCCCGTTAGTCCCCAAAACCCTTCCCCTTAGCTATGACCTTTACCCTAACCTTTACTTTTTGTCGACAAAAAATACATTGACAATAATGATTCAATTTCTTAATATCGAAGACATTGTGTCTTTTTTCTTGGTTCCTTAAACTTTGCTGAGAATAGTTCTAATCGATTTTTTTTTCATTGTTTTTACTTTTAAATGAACCCTTTTCTTATTAGTGTGTAGTGTTCCCACAACGGAAGGGGATTTCCTCTCTTGGGGGAACCAATGCTTGTGAGTCCTTAGGTGATTGGCTGAGTGGAGCTGTGGAGACCACTGGTCATCACTTTAATTGCGCAAATATTTTGAAAAATGCTTTCTTTCATTGCCACTTGCAGGCACGAGCCAGCTAGATAGTTCTGACTTCTTTATAATACTCTCCTAATCTAACCACAGTACAACTGAAGTATCCAGAATCATAGGAATTGCTATTTCCCTCATTAGAGGATCGAAAATGGTATTCTCAAATGTTCCATAGAACTCCTCTTCAGACTCACATTCCCTGCTAGTCTTACTCCTGTGGTTGTACTTCCACTATTTACACTTAAGTTATGTTTCAACGCTGTAGTAGGTCCTCTGACATGACAACTCTACATTTGATCTTACAAGGAACATATAAGATGTCTGGTGATCAGCAGGGCCATTCTTCTACTGCTAACCTTCGTATAGAATATGACTTATCAATAGTTTTGATAATTGATTCTCCATGGATGGCTGGTAGCACTTTCTATATCATTCAACGCTAAAGGAGCAATTCCTTTTGGTTTATTTTAAGCTGATGAAGTAGAATCCTGTTGAACAGGAAACTATCTTGATGATTAAAAAAAAAGAGTTTGTCTTGTGTATTAGAACTGGTTTTAACCTACAAGTAAGTGCCATTGCAGGTGACAGAAAATCCTAATTTTTTCTGTACGAAAGTGATTTCTTTAACTTGTTTTCTTCTTATTTAGATGGTGAGGGGGATGGTTGGAACACTAACAGTAGGGGTACATACAGAGGTGCCTTTTTGTTTTCCCTTTTGCTGTATTTATATACTTTTTCAAGGAGCTTAATTCTTATTTAGAAAAATGGGTCTGGTTGAATATATTAGTCGTGATTAAGCAATGAACCTTGAACTCACTATATTTGAGTTGTGCAGTTGAAATAATATTTTATTTTAAACTTATTGCAGTTCATTGATCGCATCATAAAACTAGGAACGGGGAGGCCAAAACTCAGGACTATGATTGTCCAGGAAAGTTAATATTCCAGTAAACTGGATAAGGTAGAAGAAGCATCTTGCTCTGAATATATATTTTTTTGACATGTAGCTTGTTTTGGGGGAAATCTAAATTAAATAACCTCAGACAAATTGAGCCAATGCATATTTTAATCGTGGTGGTTGAGCTTACATCTAAATTGAAAATATTAACTAATTAATATGGCTCTTCAATGTAATATTGAATAATACATGGGATGGGCACCATGCCACGAACAAGTGATTGTTCTTTAAATTGCCAAATACTTTTTTTCAATTGTTAGATTGGACTTGACACACAAGGGATAGTATTCTCAATGCCCTTGTTTTGGTGAAACTCCATCATTCTAGCCCTGTTCTATATCTGGTGCTAACATGCAATCTTGACCATATTTCTAGACTAGTGTAGACAATAATTAATTGTGAACAGATCTTCCCGACCACCTCTCGAGGTAGCCGGGGACAAATTGATTGGATGAAAGTTCAGTGGGCAGAGCTTAGTGACATGTCACTGGGTGGAGTTTACAAGTGAGTCAAGTAAAGACAAGTGTTTCAGGGAGGTGGAGTGCTTGTGGGAGGGTGTTAAAACAGGTTGCGACAGATGGTGTGGCCAGTTTGAATCCAAATGCAGCTCTTGTTTTCCAACATACTTAAATTTTTTAGTACATATCTACTGACATTCTGAAATGACTAAAGGAATGAACAGCTTTATAAAATCTATACCCGATCATGAATTCTGTCAAGAGGGCAGATGGTGTAACAAACAAAAAATATATTTCCATGAAGTCCATCTGATAAAGGTAGGCTACCAGGGCAGCAGAATGTTGAACATATCACTTACTGCATCACAATTCTGTTCTAGATGGTGCCCTCCCTCCTGCTGGTGCTGTGGACTATGACCACAAGGTCACAGGTTCAAGTCTTGCCATGCCAATGACCTTTCTCAAGTTATATTTTGAACCGTAGTCACTCCCTATATTCAAATGATGAGATTCCCAATGTTAAGACATATTGATCCCTTGAATCAATGATTTGAGGGACTATTTAAAATGGTTTGACAATCCGGATCTGTTTAAACTTGTAAGATATCAAGATACAATTAGTCCTCGATGGCCTCTGGAGGTAGTCAGGAAGAATCACCATCAATAATTGTAATATTCTACACGGGTCTAGAAATGGTCACAATCAGAATATGGACAAGATCAAGACACAGGACCCATGTTAACACCAGGTATAAACGGGGCTTCGAATGGCAAACTGACATTGTTAGATTAAAATGTTAAAAAAACATTAAAAAAAACAAGAGACACTTAAAAGAGTCAGGCTGTATCAGAAGGAACTTACACCCGAGCCAAAACAGATTTACTTAACATATTGTACTAAAGTAATATTGACCCTTTTCAACCCTGGGATTTCATTTTTTGTTATCACATTGATACTACTGTACCACAACACCAATAAAAGAAATGCATACATAGTTTTCCTGGTTTGTCATTTTATATAGATTTTTTTTGTTGCTATTAGATGCTTATTGTTATCAGTTAAAAGCAGTTTGGCAAAACAGGATGAAACAATTCAAGGATGTAGGAGCCAACCATGTAACAAAAAAACAGACAAAGCACAGTTGCACAGGTCTAGGAGTTAGTATCCTTTGAGGCAAAGTGCAATATAGTGGTGGTAGCCTGCACTGGCTGGGATGGGACTTGGATTCTTCAAGTCTGGAAGAACTATAGTAAACTTAAAGCTACAATCAACAGTAACCTTAATAGTAAACTCTTCAGACAAATAATTAGGAAACACGCATTTAGAGTTCACTTGCCTTTAAAATTACTTAAACATTTTAAATATCAACGTAGTACCATTTCTTGAATACAGTCAGTCCATTAAAAATCACTGAGTTTACGCCTTGAAACTGTCCACAGGGGGAGTATGAAGAGGCCTTGAATTGCCAACATTGTTAAAATGCATCCTTCCTTGAATCACTGATCAATATGCGATTGATAAATTAAACGTTTCCAAATGCCAACAAGAGCCTGGGGGACCGGGGTAGCCCGGTGAAACCAGACTGAAAGCTACAGGTACCAACAAACAGGGGAAAGGTCTGATTTGTTGCTAACCGTAACCTCTTATTGGATTGAAGGGCCTGTTCAGGCTGTCTCCCTATGCTTCTCACACATCCATCTGTAATCATAACAAGACATGGTCAGAGGTGGGACACATCATTAGAGTCAAATCAGAGACGGTTAAAAGGGGCTGATCCGTCATCTGTATTGTGGTGATTAGGTGGAGGCATGCACATTATATTTGTGTGACCAGCAATATAAACTCAGCAAAAAAAAGAAACGTCCTCACTGTCAACTTCGTTTATTTTCAGAAAACTTAACATGTGTAAATATTTGTATTAACATAATAAAGTTTTAACAACTGAGACATAGTCTGAACAAGTTCCACAGACATGGAATAATGTGTCCCTGAACAAAGGGAGGGGGTCAAAATCAGAAGTAACAGTCAGTATCTGGTGTGGCCACCAGCTGCATTAAGTACTGCAGTGAATCTCCTCATGAACTGCACTAGATTTGCCAGTTCTTGCTGTGAGATGTTACCCCTCTTCCACCAAGCCCCTGCAAGTTCCCAGACATTTCTGGGGAGAATGGCCTTGCTCCTCACCTCCGATCCCAGACGTGCTCATTGGGATTGAGATCCGGGCTCTTCGCTGGCCCATGGCAGGACACTGACAATGACTGTCTTGCAGGAAATCACTCACAGAACGAGAAGTATGGCTGGTGGCATTGTCATGCTGGAGGGGTCATGTCAGGGATGAGACTGCAGAAGGTACCACATGAGGGAGGAGGATGTCTTCCTGTAACACACAGCGTTGAGATTGCCTGCAATGACAACAAGCTCAGTCCGATGATGCTGTGACACACCACTGGGCCAGACCATGACGGACCCTTCACCTCCAAATTGATCCCGGCTCCAGAGTATAGGCCTCGGTGTAACGCTCGTTCCTTCGACGATAAATGCGAACCCGACAATCACCCTTGGTGAGAAAAAACCGTGACTTTTTGTCAGTCCTGTCTGGTCCAGCAAACGGGGTGGTTTGTGCCCATAAGCGACATTGTTGCTTGATGTCTGGTGAGGACCTGCTCTACAACAGGCCTACAAGCCCTCAGTCCAGCCTGTACAGATAATCTGAGCATTGATGGAGGGATTGTGCGTTCTAGTGTAACCCGGGGCAGTCGTTGCCATCCTTTACCTATCCCACCTGAGGTGAGATGTTCGGATGTACCGATCCTGTGCAGGTGTTGTTACACGTGGTCTGCCACTGCAAGGACGATCAGCTGTCCGTCCTGTCTCCCTGTAGCCCTGTCTTAGGTGTCTCACAGTACGGACATTGCAATTTATTGCCCTGGCCCATCTGCAGCCCTCATGCCTCCTTGCAGCGCTGTCTTAGGTGTCTCACAGTACGGACATTGCAATTATTGCCCTGGCCCACATCTCCCCAGCCCCATGCCTCCTTGCAGCATGCCTATGGCACGTTCACATAGATGAGCAGGGACCCTGGGCATCTTTTTATTTTGTGTTTTTCAGAGTCAGTAGAAAGGCCTCTTTCGTGTCCTACGTTTTCATAACTGTGACCTTAATTGCCTACCGTCTGTAAGCTGTTAGTGTCTTAACGACCGTTCCACAGGTGCATGTTCATTCATTGAACAAGCATGGGATCTGCAAAGTTATTTGGATTTTTACAAATTATCTTTGAAAGACAGGGTCCTGAAAAAGAGACGTTATTTTTTTGCTGAGTTTATTAGAGGAGGAGGAGAAGACGCGGACATCACTCTCTATCATATCATCAAATATCATGCTAACTAATGGTACAGAGAAGGACAACTCACTGGCTAGATGAGGACCAGCATGTTCAGAGGCTCTCCTGGCCAGAGAGGACTTTATACCACTGTGACGAAAACACACAGAAAATTGCATCTGTAGAAAGCACTATAATAAGTATACCTCAATAGCCTAACAAGGAAAACACAGGATAGGTAAAGCTGAATGGAAAGCATCTACGAGGAATCCATCCAGTTTTTCCTCATCAGTACAAATGAAGAAAATGGCAGGAATAGACTATTGAGATGCTGCTACACCCATAGAAAAACTATTAATCAGTCAATCAATGTAGGTACTCACAATGAACTTCAGGACTCCTTGGAGGTGTGGAATCTGAGGTAGGAGATGTCTCCCTTGTCTTTGCCGCTGTCCAGGTCAGTGGTGTAGATCTGCTTGATCCCAGCTCCTCGGATCAGAGGACACACTCATCACACGGACACTTAGTCACAAACAGCATGGTGTTCTCCTCCTCACGGATCTCTTCACTCCTAGAAACGACAGTCAATCACATTTATTTACATCATAAATCCTCATGCCCAGCTACTAATTCCTGCCCCCTGGTCCGACTTCTGGGATGTACCTCCTTGCTTCCTCTCCGCTGACCTGTAAGGACTGGACAGGTCGAGAGCAAATATACCCATGTACACATTCCCTGTATTTCCTTCATCTACAGATGTAGGATCTTAATTTGATCACCCTGTTGCAGAAAAACTTTCCTGCAATGCAAGAAATGTAAAATGTGTAGTGTATGAGGTTTAAAAAGGCTTTGCCAATTCCACTTCAAAAATGTCAATACAAAAAATGTATCAAAACCTACAAAAACGTCCATTAATTATAATCCACATAATTCACATTTCCTGTTGCTGCATTTAAGCTCCTACATCTGTACCCTGTCCTCTCATATCAGTGGAGATGAAGGGTGGATATATTCCCTCTCCTCCTGACCTGAAGGTGAGTGCGTTCTGCTCAGCGTGGATGATGTGGAGCGGTACTTCCTCCTCTGGCGGTCCTGCTGTTTGGTGTCCATCTGGGGGTACTGTCCGTACTCTGAGCCCACTGGGTGGCGTTGTACCCACAACCCACCAGGTACAGCCGCCCCGTGCCATCACAACCACCCTAAAACAGTTGAGCACAGAACACAGTGAATGGCAGTTTGACCTTATTCATTTTCACATTGAAATCTTTGTTACCAGCCTTTCCACTTTATTTTTGTCATTATATTACAGAGGCAAAATACATAATATTCATGTATAGTTATGAGCTTAGAAAATACAACGGTATTTTCAATGGTTTACTCACCGATTTCCCTTCTGCCCAAATGACAGCACCAACCCCAACCTTAGGGTCCTCTGGAATAGCAACAAACAAGTAACAGTCAGACACGTTCCATCTGTTTAAACATTCAGACAGGTTGAACCACCCATCACAGCTTGTCCTGTTAGCCTTAAAACATGAACATATAATTAACCCTTGGCTGACCAACCAATCAGAGAACTCCTTTTCATAGCTGCTGTCGCTAACCACTAATGAAACTAGAATGTCTTTTGGGATACTTTCTGTTCATCAGACACCTGATACACCACCACCCCCCCCCCCCAGGGCAACACATCTCTCCAACAAACGTGCAGTCAACTGTGGGACGTTATGTCATAACAATAGTCTCGTCATTACAATAGTCTTCTCTCCTGCAATTTTTAATTGCTTGGAACTCCCCTTTATGTGATTCATCACAAAATGTGGTGACATGTCACCTTTACAAAATGACTTCCTAGTTTGAATGAGTAATCTGGCTAGTATATAGACTACTAAACAGATAATTCAGGTACCTGTTCTGTAGGCCAACAGTCTGGCCTGTACGATGCAGTGTCTGGCAATTTCCTGGGACACCCCCTGAGGCTGGGGCTGCTCCGAGGTTGCAGGCTGGGAGTCCTTCCTGTAGAAGCCATGCTGGAGAAGAGGCACACTAGCAGCTACTGAGGCCAGAACCCCAACCAGCTCCCTCATGTTCTGACGCAGGTTGGAGAAGTACGGCTCCATGCAAAAGTTCTCCAGACCTGTAGCAAGACAGTGTCAAATCCCCATCTATAAACAGTATGTTTACCATTCATTTAACAGGATCTACACAACAGATGGCGTGGCATGTGGCCTCTTGAGCAAAGGATCTCCTCAAACCTACCAATCTTGAGTTAGCCAATATAGCCAAAATACAGCTAACCGGTGAACACAAGCTAGCTAACAAGTACGGTTGAATGATTGTACTACAGACCTATTTTGGTGAGAATGTCACGGTGGCACTGTTCGTGTGGGATTAGGAACTCTTCGGAGAAAGTGTCCAGGTTCCGTCTCCTCTGCTTCCAGTAGAAGTCCCCAGCGTCCAATTCGGGGTCGTCCCCCGACACCCTCTCCATGAAGTCACACCCCCTAGAGGTCTCCTCCACAAACTGCTGCAGGCCAGGGGCCACGGGCTGCACCACCACACTGATGTGGGGCCGGCTGTTGGACTTCAGCTTCTCGGATGCAATGGCGTCCAGCATGGCCTCCTGGGAAATGGAGTCCGTCCCATTAGGCCTGACCGCTAGCAGACTCATCTCAGGGTCACCAGGCCAGAAGGAGATGCGGCTCACCCCAGCTGGAGATGACAGACAAGAGACAAGACTTTACAAGTGATCTCTCTCTCTCTCTCTCTCTCTCTCTGTGTGTGTGTGTATACACTGCTCAAACACTTAAACAACACAATGTAACTCCAAGTCAATCACACTTCTGTGAAATCAAACTGTCCACTTAGGACGCAACACTGATTGACAATAAATTTCACATGCTGTTGTGCAAACGGAATAGACAACAGGTGGAAATTATAGGCAATTAGCAAGACACCCCCAATAAAGGAGTGGTTCTGCAGGTGATAACCACAGACCACTTCTCAGTTCCTATGCTTCCTGGCTGATGTTTTGGTCACTTTTGAATGCTGGCGGTGCTTTCACTCTAGTGGTAGCATGAGACGGAGTCTACAACCCACACAAGTGGCTCAGGTAGTGCAGCTCATCCAGGATGGCACATCAATGCGAGCTGTGGCAAGAAGGTTTTCTGTGTCTGTCAGCGTAGTGTCCAGAGCATGGAGGCGCTACCAGGAGAAAGGCCAGTACATCAGGAGACGTGGAGGAGGCCGTAGGAGGGCAATAACCCAGCAGCAGGACCGCTACCTCCGCCTTTGTGCAAGGAGGAGCAGGAGGAGCACTGCCAGAGCCCTGCAAAATGACCTCCAGTAGGCCACAAATGTGCATGTGTCTGCTCAAACGGTCAGAAACAGACTCCATGAGGGTGGTATGAGGGCCCGACGTCCACAGGTGGGGGTTGTGCTAACAGCCCAACACCGTGCAGGGCGTTGGCATTTGCCAGAGAACACCTAGATTGGCAAATTCGCCACTGGCGCCCTGTGCTCTTCACAGATGAAAGCAGGTTCACACTGAGCACGTGACAGACGTGACAGAGTCTGGAGACGCCGTGGAGAACGTTCTGCTGCCTGCAACATCCTCCAGCATGACCGGTTTGGCGGTGGGTCAGTCATGGTGTGGCATTTCTTTGGGGGCTGCAGCCCTCCATGTGCTCGCCAGAGGTAGCCTGACTGCCATTAGGTACCAGATGAGATCCTCAGACCCCTTGTGAGACCATATGCTGGTGCGGTTGGCCCTGGGTTCCTCCTAATGCAAGACAATGCTAGACCTCATGTGGCTGGAGTGTGTCAGCAGTTCCTGCAAGATGAAGGCATTGATGCTATGGACTGGACCTCCCATTCCCCAGACCTGAATCCAATTGAGCACATCTGGGACATCATGTCTCGCTCATCCACCAACGCCACCTCATCAGGAACATGCCCAGGCGTTGTAGGGGAGGAGTCATACAGGCACGTGGAGGCCACACACACTACTGAGCCTCATTTTGACTTGTTTTAAGAACATTACATCAAAGTTGGATCAGCCTGTAGTGTGGTTTTCCACTTCAATTTTGAGTGTGACTCCAAATCGCGACCTCCATGGGTTGATAAATTTGATTTCCATTGATAATTTGTGTGATTTTGTTGTCAGCACATTCAACTATGTAAAGAAAAAAGTATTTAATAAGAATATTTCATTCATTCAGATCTAGGATCTGTTATTTTAGTGTTCCGTTTATTTTTAGAGCAGTGTATATATAAATCTCACCATTGATAAGCATCTTGAGGCAGGTAGCGCAGGGTCTCTAGGAGAAATAGAGGTCTGAGGCAGCCAGCCTGGGCCGTGTCTGATCACAGCTACCTGCCCCACATGGAGCTCTGGACCGGGCAGTGGAGACCCACCACCCTCTGGTCCCGAACCACCACCAGGCCTGTACCCCCGCGTCTGACACACAGAAACAGACAGGAGATAAGGGAGAAAAGTGGATGGATGCATATCATATAATTGATGATGCTCAATATGGTAATTTATTACGGAGTTATCTATACAAATAAATGTAAAATGACACATACACCTATTAGGTGTAGTGAAATGTGTTGTTTACAGGGTCAGCCATAGTACAGCGCCCTGAGCAAATTAGGGTTAAGTGCCTTGCTCGAGGCATCCTGATTATTCACCTTGTTGGCTCAGGTATTCAAACTAGCGACCTTTGATTACTGGCCCAACGTTCTAACAACAATATGTAATGGCGCTACACAGTGCATTCTGAAAGTATTAAGACCCCTTGACTTTTTCCACATCACAGCCTTATTCTAAAATGGATTTTTAAATAAATGTTCTTCATCAATCTACGACAATACCCCATAATGACAAGGCAAAAGCAGGTTTTTAGAAATGTTTGAAAATGTATTACAAAATTAAAAACTGAAATATCACATTTACATAAGTTTCAGACCTTTGTAGAAGCACCTTTGACAGCCTCAAGTCTTCTTGGGTATGACGCTACAAGTTTGGCAGACCTGTATTAGGGAGTTTCTCACATTCTTCTGCAGATCCACTCTTCACCGTAGGGATGGTGCCAGGTTTCATCCAGACGTGATGCTTTGTATTCAGGCAAATAATTCAATCTTGGTTTTATCAGACCAGAAAATCTGGTTTCTGATGGTCTGAGAGTCCTTTAGGTGCCTTTTGGCAACCTCAAGTGGGCTGTCATGTGCCATTTACTGAGAAGTGGCTTCCGCCTGGCCACTCTGCCATAAAGGCCTGATTGATGGAGTGCTGATGAGATGGTTGTCCTTCTGGGAGGTTCTCCCATCTCCACAAAGGAACTCTGGAGCTCTGTCAGAGTGACCATCGGGTTTCTTGGTCACATCCCTGGCCAAGGCCCTTATCCCCCGGGCTCAGTTTGGCCGAAATGCCAGCACTAGGAAGAGTCTTGGTGATTCCCAGCTTCTTCCATTTAAGAATGGGGCGGCAGGTTAGAGCGTTGACTAGTAACCGAAAGGTCGCAAGATCGAATCCAGATGACAAGGTAAAAAATGTAATTCTGCCCCTGAACAAGGCAGTTAACCCACTGTTCCTAGGCCGTCATTGAGAATAAGAATTTGTTCTTAACTTAGACTTGCCTAGTTAAATAAAAGGTAAAAAAATATTGTTTTTTTTAAAGAATGATGCAGGCCACTGTGTTCTTGGAGACCTTCAATGCTGCAGAAATGTTTTGGTACCCTTCCACAGATCTATGCCTCGAGACAATCCTGTCTCTGAGCTCTTTGGACAATTCCTTTGACCTCATGGCTTGGTTTTTGCTCTGAAATGCACGGTCAACTGTGGGACCTTATATAGACAGGTGTGTGCTTTTCCAAATCATGTCCAATCCATTGAATTTCCCACAGGTAGATTCCAATCAAGTTGTAGAAACATCTCATGGATGATCGATGGAAACAGGATGCACCTGAGCTCAATTTCAAGTCTCACAGCAAAGGGTCTGAATACTTATATAAATAAGGCATTTCTGTTTTTATTTTAATACATTTGCAAAATTCTAGCCTGTTTTCACTTTGTTATTATGGGTTATTGTGTGTAGATTGATGAGGGGGAAAGGCTGTAACAACAAAATGTGGAAAAGGAAGGGTATAACTTCATTCTGAATGCACTGTAGGGCCAAATCTGATGTCATTCTGGTTTACGTCTTCTGGTTCCTCCTTGGGGAAAAGTTCCATCCATAAAGACATTTGCTTCCTCTTCCCACTGCAACTCTGGAGCTCTGACATAGAATGTGAAACTGTTGGCCAGTACATTTCTCTTCAAAACATGTGACTCTGGCATTCATAGGGGAGAACAACCAAACGGATGCTTGATCCAGCAACCCTACTATTACAGAGCAAGCCCAGCTTACCTGTCCGGTGCCTTAAAGCTCAAGACATTTTTGCAGAACCAGTCACATGATCCTTGGATCGCCACTACCCGAAACCGCTACCATTTAAGTTTCAACTTCAATGGGGTGACAAAATTGTTACAACAAAAAAAATAGGACCGGTTGTACTATTTAATGGTTTTGATATGATTAATTTCAGAAATTCTGACATAAAGATGTAGTATATTTAATTAAACTGCTAATAATAGTAGGTCAATTTCATATTCACAAATGGTCTAATTCAAAACCTAACTTTTTTCACTTTGAGTTTAAACAATATGGCACGACTTTAACTAAAATGAAAAACAAAAAGGCAATTCAAACTTGTATTATTGATATGATTTGTTTGTTTAGGATTCCTGGCAATGTAAATAGTTTGTATTCTTGTTTGCATGTGACTATTCTTTTGTTTGAGGATATTTGTAAATAAAATAAAATAAAAAATTCAAATGGGGTGACGTCAGACAGTTGGGACGTCCCAAGGATCCCGTTTGGACGTTTCTAGACAGTCACTAGGTAGGTTACAGACTTGTGGGTTCAAACTAATAAAAGCCTAGACGGTGACACAATTACGTCTTTATTTTTAATATGCCTCAAAGCTCATTATTCCGTGTGAGTAGCAATATTATATCGAACAGTAAAAACATTCGCAGCATTTTCTGTCAAGCTGTCAACTCGCCAGTAACTGACAGCGCAGTAGTCTCACCTTGTACTTTGGTGTCGGTTTGTGTGCTGGCTTCCCTTACATCGCGATATCCTTTACAGTTGCATGAAGCGGCACAGGTTGGTTTCAAATATTGGTTCGACTGTACAGTATCCGTCGTTGCCATTCAATCAATTGAATGTAAAATGTAGCGAACGTCTCCAGACAAGGCAAATACGTATGATGATTTGATGTTGGTTTCTGAACAGCTAAGCTAGGCTTCTTCCTATATCTTCTGACGTAGAACAAATAGGCGGAGCTAGTCTTACACCCAACCCCCAGAACTGTCAAGCGCAGTGTTTGTTGTAAATGTTCTGCATTCTTGGTTGCAATTAAAAAACAATTGTCAGATTACATCTGCATTCCACTATAAGTATGTAATTTCATTCATGACGTGATAATCTTAAAACATAAGGCCCGTGGAGGTGTGGTATATGGCCAATATTCCACGGCTAAGGGCTGTTCTTAAGCACAACGAAATGCCTGAACACAGCCCTTAGCTGTGGTACAATGGCCATACATCAAACCCCTGAGGTGCCTTATTGCTATTATAAACTGGTTACCAACGTAATTAGAGCAGTAGAAATAAATGTTATCATACCCGTGGTATAGGGTGTGATATACCACAGCTGTCAGCCAATCAGCATTCAGGGCTTGACCCTCCAGGTTAAAATAAAAAGGTATTCATTTGGCAAGTGTCTCTAGGATTAGAGAATGTATGTGATGGCCTCTAGATGGCAGCATAAGGACATGTTTGTAATTATCTCTTATTGCTCATATGAATGTTCAAAACAATAATATATGAAGTAATTTCTAATGCATCATCCAGCATTGTATACAATAATGTAGTTTTGTTTATTTCAAAGTGGTTGCATTTCATTTTTTGCAAGTCGATAAACATGTTGGGAATTGCGGCATCAATATAAACTCTTTCCATCCTAAATAATAAACAACAAATCTAAGAGTACAATGCATTGAATTTAAATTTCAGTACAAACACTCACTTCAAAGTAAATTAGAATGTAGTAATGAACGTTAAACCATTAAAACAATATTCAAAGCAGCAGAATGATTGGAAATGCTGGGGTGGAGTAATCTCAACCAAAGGAATGCAATAAGTAATAGTAAAAAATGTAGATAATATCTATTTTTGTAAGAATAAAAAAAGTTCACACAGTAACAAGTTGTATATGGTCCAAATGTTTTGTTTTCTGTCTGGTAAAAGAACTGAAGAGTTGAAAACCAACTTCCTGCTCATTGTTGCATTGCATCACCATGTTCATCTCAAGTCTCGAGAATTAACGTGCCTGAATGAATAAATGACAAGCTCTGCTCTACTTGTCAGTACACAGCATATTACAAATCATATTGAAACTGTCATTTCTCAAAACATCCACAGGCTCTGAACCATAAAACCCTGTCAAATATATTTCTGGCCAGCTACATCAAAACCCTTCAACAGTAGAGCAAAGTACACAACTTTGATGCAAAAAATATATAATAAAAATCTAAAAATCGTAAGTTGACTGCCATCACCTGCCACCAGACATTGTCAGGCATGTAACCGTGTCCATCTTAAGCTAGGGATCTATGGTCCTCCAATTAAACTGACACTAAATGAGCAGTCTGATGCCATTTAGCAGGTTTGTAAACATGCAGTACAGCAATGAACTTTGATGTCACTGTTTTGACTGGTAAAGGAACTTCCTCCCCACAGTGCCATCTGTCCACGTGGAATATTAGGTACAGGCAGGGACTGGCTTTGGCTTTTTGGCTGTGTAACTGAGGTGAGCCATAGTCACCAGATGACCTCACCAGACGCGCCAGACATTGTCTCAATGGATTAATAATATGGCAATTTAGGGATCCAGGTTCAAGCTAGCCGCTTCCATGTTCATACCATTTATTTCTTGTCCTTTCTACCATGGCCAAGTAGTGTCAAGCCAAACTAGTTCATGCCAGCCCTTTCCCCCTTCCTTCCGGGGCTGGTTAGTGGTCAGTCAGTTTTTGAAGGCCCCACAGCGGCTGGCTCTGCAGATGAACTTTTGAGCATGTTGCCATCGATCTGCCAGAAGGCTGCAGTCTGGGTCACCTCTGTCAGGTGGTTCACACAGAACTTGAAGCAGAACTCCTCCAGGTCCTACAGGGAAGCCGATCACATCCAGTCACAGTATGAACACGGGTACAGTATACAGCAGGTCAACAACAAGTCCGCCCAAACCGCCCCCCAGTGATGTTTGGGGCCCACCTTAGTTTTGGTCAGAAAAGACTAAAGTCACCAAGAATTCAGAAAAAAAAAAAACAGCTTAACGTATGCAATCAAGGTATCTTTGTTATTTTCAAATCAAATCTATTTTGGGGCTTAGTTGTATCCAATTTGTAGAGTACAACTTATAATTATGTTCCAGCACCCCAACCATCCCCTACGCATAAAAAAACAGCCCGCGGCTGAATCTAGTTGCCTAACCCTGGCATACAGTACCTAAATATGTATAAGATGGAATACGAGGTCATCTGACTAATATGTCCATAATGACATGGCTAACGTCTCTCGTAGAAGGCAGCCTCAAGAAGCTTGTGGTAACCAGTAAGCATCGGAGTGGTTAACCCTTAGTAGTGACACTGTCACAGTGTGTCTCACCTCAGCGTCGTATCGCACGGCGGCAGAGAGCAGAGAGAAGGCGTTCTCCACGGTGATGCCTCTCTGATGATGTGTTGACACAGACGTTTCAGACGGTTCTCACAGTAGGATGGGCCAGGTCCAACAGGCCTGAAACAGAGACACAGTTCGTACACACAGCGGCTTTCCTATGGATGGACTTTTATAACTCAATAAAGTCATTTGTTTTGATTCTGGGGCCCCGTATAGATCCTAAACAGGATTCCTGCTTCAGTCCAACTCACCAATGGCGTCCTCTGGGGGCAGGTCTACGTTGTCAGTGTAGAGGAACTCCAAGAAGGAGCGGTAGACGGGGTAGGAGAACTGGTCGATCTCAATCACCTCCTTCATGTCCTCTGTCCAGTGGGACTGGAACATGGAGCGGAAGTGTTCACACCTGACAGAAACAATGATGGACACATGTTGTCGTGTTACGTCTATAGACAGGTTTTATTGTACCTGGTTGGTCCTATTGGAAAGGCTAAACTAGAAAAGCTACATTACTTCAAATAAAATGTGTGTGCTTGCTTCAGCAGTTTAAAAAAATATATATATATTTTTTTTACAAAGATTCACATACCGGATCTTGAGCACGGCCTTGTGTACGTGGATGTATTTCCCATCCACACTGAACTTGAGGTCGGCCGTCTCAGGGCTGTCGAACTCTTTCCTCAGAGACTGGGCCACAGTCAGGAAGTCATCATGCTCTACAACAGAACACAACGCCTTAGCTGGGAATCGTGTGTGTGTGTGTGTGTGTGTGTGTGTGTGTGTGTGTGTGTGTGTGTGTGTGTGTGTGTGTGAGAGAGAGAGGGTTATCCTAGACCATTGGTTAGGGGAACCGCCTACTTAGAGATCAGAAAAAAAATACATAACCAAGTTACATACTGCACCTTTAAATAACATTTAATAAATGATTAAATTAACTCACCCATGGAGAGTAGCCTCCACATGACAGACGGCGTAGCGAAGCAGGCAAAGACGTCGTCAGTGCAGGAGAAGTGTGTGAGGTGTGGCAGCACGATGGACTGACCCCTACACTGGCCCCACATGTACACCTGGCCGCTCTGGGTCTTACAGGCAGATGTGTGTGTGGAGTGGCACGCCGCGATCTCCACTATCCTGCTGGGGGGGGGTGTTACACACACAGAGTGTCTGTGTAACGGTACTCCTGTGTCTTTTGACCGCAAAAAGAAATTCTGTGATTCTTGAGTGCATTGTTTCTTTTTACACGTCTCCCTACTCTGTCTCTCTGTGCCACGCCTCTCAGTGTTTTCCTTGTCCTTTTGCTGCCTACGGTGGGCCTCTCCTCTCCCTAAGATGAAGACAGGAAACACAAAAAGAGAAGGAAGAATGACAGGACACTGCTGAAGTCACTGCTGTTCCATGAATTTAACTATATGGGATATACACTATGTACTAAAGTATCTGGACACCCCTTTGAATTAGTGGATTTGGCCATTTCAGCCACACCTGTCCCGGGTGCGACAGGTGTATAAGGGCGCTGTACTGCAGCAGCCACGCTGTCCATCAGAGAAACATTGGCAGTAGAACCGGCCGTGACCGAAGAGCTCCGTGACTTTCAACCTGGCCTAGCGTCGTCCGGGTTGCCACCTTTCCAACAAGTCCTTGTCTCATCGCGCACCAGCAACTCCGTGGTGGGCCTAAGTCAACTAACCAAGGTTGCCAGGTGCACAGTGTTTCCTGAAGTGGAAACATCTAGAGCAAGAAGCAGCTCAGCCGTGTATCGGAGGACGCATGACTTTCAGAACTCGTCTCTCCCGAGTGCTGAGCGTGTTGTAGCGATGAGACAAGATAGTAGCTACTAAAAACACTCAAACAGACTAAATTGGATGCCACTGGAAGAAAAAGGGGGTAACATTTTAAAAAAAGCTTCAAGAAAATTTCAAAACAGCCACACACAAGCATAAGATCACCATGCGCAATGCCATGCGCGTCAGCTGGAGCGTCATTAGACTCTGGAGCAGCGGAAACGTGTTCTCTGGAGTGATGAATCACGCTTCACCATCTGGCAGTCAGGTGGATGAATCTGGGTTTGGAGGATGCCAGGTGAAAGCTACCTGCCCCAATGGATAGTGTCAACTGTAAAGTTTGGTGGATGAGGAATAATGGTCTGGAGCTGTTTTTCATGGTTGGGGCTAGGCCACTTAGTTCCAGTGATGGGAAATGTTAACACTACAGCATACAATGACATTCTAGACCATTCTGTGCTTCCAACTTTGAGGAAGGCCCTTTCCTGTTTCAGCATGACAATACCCCCAGGCACAAAGCGAGTTCTATACAGAAATGGCTTGTCAAGATCGGTGTGGAAGAACTTGACTGTCCTGCACAGAACCCCATCGAACACCTTTGGGATGAATTGGAACGCAGACTGCGAGCCAGGCCTATTCGGCCAACATCAGTGCCCGACCTCACTAATGCTTGTGGCTGAATGGAAGCAAGTCCCCGCAGCAATGTTCCAACATCTAGTGGAAAGCCTTCCCAGAAGAGTGGAGGCTGCTATAGCAACAAGGGGGGGGACCAAGCCCATATTAATGCCCATGATTTTGGAATGAGATGTTCAATGAGAAGGTGTCCACATACTTTTGGTCATTAGTGTAGCTTATGTCAGAATTGATCTTTCGCAGCAGGTTAGGAAAATTAACGTAGCAGCTTAGGAGTATTAGGTTAGGGTTAGCTAAAATATTATACTTTGACGTCAATTTGACATAAACTGTATCCTTTTTAGCCATGACCGTATTCCATGAACACAGAAGGTTGCTGGTTTTATTGTGCCCTCTGTCTTGTAGCTTGATCTCAAGGCCAACCTGAGGCTCATTCAAGAGTGTTATGACATGTTACACAACATTCAGAGATAGAAATGAACATGACAAATGTCCACGATCTATTCCCGAATTAAATCCCAATAACTGGTTTGCATGTTTTCAGTGAAAAGTTCATGCCTGTCAAGTGTCAAAACCATCTGTACCCCAGCCCACAACATAATGGCCCCCTCTCTCCCCTCCATTCTAGTTTTGCGTCATTGTGACAGGGACAATGTAAACTCAGAGACAGATTATTCCAGAACTGGTGTGAGCCAATGTTTGGACTATGCAGTGTTACCGTATGGACCCACACTGATGGAATACAACAGAGAACACGAAGAGAAAAGAGAACTAACCATGGGTCTCTGAAAGATGACGGTTTCAACTGGGGCTTTTAGTGGGCAGTAGCAGCCACCAGAGCTACATCTCAATCCTGTGAGTGTGTTCTCTCCCTTACCTCTCCTTCTCAGCCATGATGTGTACAGGACTGAGCTGGTTGCTCTTGTTGCCAGTACCCAGCTGTCCGTAGGTGTTAGCCCCCCAGGCATACAGCAGGCCCTCATCTGTTAAAGCCAGGGAGTGGGCGAAGCCTGACGCGATCTAGAAGACAAGTCCTTAAGGGTTTTACACAGTGGGAGTGGACAGCAACAAGGCTCTGGGCTCAGTTCTGTTTTGTATTAGTTTGAGTTGAAGTAGACATGAGTAGATGATTCAGATAGAGACATACAGGTGGTAGTAGTGTACACTACTGTCCAGTCTTACCTGTAGTACACAGAGACCCTGGAGGGCTGCAAGGCGACAGGGGGTCAGCTGGTTACCGTTGTTGCCCACTCCCAGCTGGCCATTCCCATTGTAGCCCCAGCCAAACACCTGCAACACACGCAGGCCACTGTAGTCAGCAATATCTTCCTTTATGTACATGTTGCTATATAACATTTTGCTTTGACTTTCTCTGGACCGGAGGGAACTATACAATATAAACCCATCCTTCCCAAGGGCTTGGTCTCTCACCTCCCCATTGTCGAGCACAGCCATGGAGGAGGTCTGTCCACAGGCGATGCCCATCACCACTTTACCCTGCAGGCAGTTGGTCACCCTGCGGGGGGTTGGCTGGTTGGCTGTGGCACCTGAGCCCACCTGGCCACAGTTGTTGTAACCCCACGCAAACACCTAGCAGATACAATCATATACACACCGACTGTCAACACTATACACAATCACACCTTGTGACCAGTGATCCTAGGTAACCATGATATTAGGGCATGTAGTAACTATCCCTTTACAGTGCTGAGTAACATATTTCAACACATCCAAGATAGCCCTAAATATCTACTTTTGGAAATCATTAATAATTTCTACATTAACTTCAATCGTGTGTGAGACCAGGCCAGTGGGCCTGGGTTAGATACAACCAGCCTGGACACAGTGAACAGATTGTGTGTGAGACCAGGCCAGTGGGCCTGGGTTAGATGCAGCCAGCCTGGACACAGTGAACTGAGATAATACCTTCCTAACCTGCTGCTGGGACAAACATAAACCACTTAAAGTGACCACTGATCAGCTCTGGTTAGAAAACTTGAACCTGACAGGGTTCCATAGTCCACTCCACACACTGACAGGCTACACACAACCTCCACCAATACTCCACTCATGTTCATCAACAGTGTTTTTATTCTCTTAAACATCATGTACCTAGCAGTAGTACTGTAGCAGTAGCATTAAGACACTGACATCTTGAAACAGGCTTATTTCAGGGTTACAAGTGTATGTAAAAGGACTTCCCTTCTTCCCCTGTAAAAGTATTTCCCTTCTTCTATCCCCTCACCTCTCCATCGTGTGTCAGGGCCAGAGAGTGATGGGACCCACAGGCCACTTGTGTTATTTTCTTGTTCTGCAGGTTGGTTGAAACCAGGATGGGTGACACCCCCTGGTTGGTGGTCCCGTTGCCCAGCTGGCTGTATCCATTGTGCCCCCAGGCAAACAACTCTCCCCCTGAGAAACAAACGCACCAAAGTAACAGAGCTATTTAAGTAAGCTGCAAAATTATACTATGACAATTATACTGGCTTTTGGTAAAGTTCTAGTAACGTGCCAACGTTGCCATTTGGTGGTGGTAAAAAAAGGTAAGGAAAGTGGGCACCATACCTTCTGTGGCCAGTAAGATGTGTGGTCCACTGCCATAGCTAAGACTGACCACCTTCTTGCCTTGGAGGAAGTCTAGTTTCTTAGGGACCATGGTGCTCTGACTGTCTCCCGTCCCCAGACAGTTACTGCAGTTCAGCCCAAACACCAACACCTACAGGGAGATCAGAGACAAAGAGGAGAAGGCAGGGAGAGTATGCCATTACATGTAATTATATTTATTTAACCAAGAAACTCCACTCAGTAACCATTTCCACTGCTTTCCAGAGAGTTCTCTACTACATAAAAAACAATAAAGTTGTTCTATATAATCAAGACGCCCCCAGTCTCACCTCATCGTCCTGGGTGATGTAGATGGCTTCGTTGGCTGAGGTTCCGAAGACACAGGCCTGCCTGATGCGGGAGACCACCTGAGCCCCCAGCAGGGTGAAGAGGGGCCACTTCTCCACATCCACCATGGCTGGGTACCTCACTCTGGCTCTCCACGGTGGGGGGTTCGGGGTGAGGACGGGGGGGCACAGAGGAAGGAGATGCAGGGGCTGTGAGGCCACCACTGTCCCCGCTAACACTGTTACAAGACAACCATCAAAGACAGACACAAACAAAACACTGTGTCTTAGTCTAAACCTCAGTGGTGAGGCACCCTGGTTTCATATATATATATATATATATATATATATGTTATATATATTGCTATATATATATTAATAAATTGCTCAAAGAAGTAAATTAGACATGACTTCAGGACTTTATAATGCCATCTCTGGATGCTCACGATGATATCGACATGGTTTTAAATAGTATTGGGCCATACAGACAACATGCAGATGGAGATGGAATGGCTACTTTATATGGCAAACGTTCCCATCCAGATCTTTCAACTGTCTCATACAGTTGGTTAAATAAATGGATGACTAGCTAGGTAGCTAACTACGTAAGTACTGCAGAGCCAACGCATCTCTGGCCAGGCATTGGGATTACAGTCGTGAATCTCAGCCACAACAGATGCGGCATCCATTAGCCTCCTAGCTGGCTAACAGTAGTTAGCTTACCTTCTGCCAGGTAGCAAACTAGCTTGCGACATGGTAACGGTCACCTAACAGTGACTGGTCAAACGATTCACTACGTTGAAGGCTGCACCCATGGCAGTCTCCCTTTGCTGTTTACAGTTCGCTGGCTATTTACAAAGCAAGCTAGCCTAGAACCTAGCTGGATAGATTCAGCGCTGACTAATAGCTAGCAAGCTGTAACGTTACTGTACCTAAAGCATAGCTCCATATCGTCAAGAAAACTGAGGAGAGAAACAAGAAAGACACATTTAACAGCTCGACTATTAATTAACCTACCTCAAGTAAATATGATTTGAAATCACGATTACCAAAATAAAGCTGTCACTTCGTTGTTGTCGTCGCTGATGTAAGGGTACCAGGCAGCCGCTTTGAGTTTAGCGATAGTTTTGCGCTCGAGCCCCGTCCATATTGTTGGTCCAGATGGACACTCTGACGTCATGGGCTGAAAGAAGGTGCGCTTGGTTTAGGTCATCGGCGGACAGAGTCCACGGTTGAGAAGATTTTAGGACACATGCGCCTAGCCTGGGTGCCAGTCTATTGTTCTCTTGCCAACTCCGAACGCAAGAAATGGGAATTAAGAATAACCGTTTTCAGCCCGCTGGTGTTTAAAAAAAATAATAAAAAAACATAGGCCCAATTAAAATAATAAAAACATACTTTCCTCCCTTGTGGTAATAATCACCCCACTGCTTTCACCAATCAAACCCTAGATCTGCGCAATGAGGGAGGATGCATTTTGAGTATAGAGAAACTGAGAAAGCCTGTTGGTACAGCCTCTAAAAGAAGAATGTGAAAAGACTGGATCTCATGTGACCATGTTTCTATTCTGAAACGCAAACTCAAGTTTTATTCGCAAGTGGGCACACCTGACGCTTTCACGCCTACTCCCAGACAAAAATACAAAACATTTAAAATCGAGAAGAGCCACTGGTTGCACATATCACCTAATCTCCTTTTGTTGATGTAAATCAGAGACTACCGAGGAAGACCCAACAAACTAACATTGTTCAGAAGCAGAGGTGGGACTGCCGTACTTCCTCTTTACCTTCTACCTCAGACCCTGCTTTGCCTAGCCAAGTGCGTCTGTCATGGGGCTGCTTCTATCCAAGAGGGACATCAAGAGGACTCCCACGGTTGTTCTGATGGGCCTGGGCTCATCTGGAAAGTCCACCCTGCTCTTCAGGCTCAAGACAGGGTTGGTGATGGATACTTCCCACCGTGGGCTTCAACGTGGTGACACTGGATCTGAACAAGAAAACGGCCTTGACCGTGTGGGATGTGGGCGGACAGGGGGAGATGAGGGTCAACTGGAGGTGAGTTGTTGGTTCTGTGCTATTCTATTTCTGTTTTAGCCCAGTACTACGAACACATCTCATTCCACTAATCATAATGCCTGTTATTAGACTGAACAAAAAATATAAACAACAATTAACACTTTTACGGAGTCACAGTAAATCAGTCAATTGAATTAAATAGGCCCTAATCTATGGATTTCACATGACTAGGCAGGGGTGTGGGCCTGCGAGGGCATAGGCCCATCCACTGGGGAGCCAGGCCCAGCCAATCAGAAGGGAAAAAAATCCCTGCACAAAAGGGCTTCATTACAGACAGTTTCATCTACTACCTGGGTGGCTGGTCTCAGACAATCCCGCAGCTGAAGCCGTATGTGGAGGTCCTGGGCTGGCAGGGTTATACATGGTCTGCGGTTGTGAGGTCAGTTTTTTACGCAATTTCTCTAAAACAACGTTGGAGGCAGCTTATGGTAGAGAAATGAACATTCAATACTCAGGCAACAGCTCTGGTGGACATTTATGCAGTTAGCATGCCAATTTCATGCTCCCTCAACTTGATATCTGTGGAATTTTGTGACAACTGCACATTTTAGTGGCATTATTGTCCCCAGCACAAGGTACACCAGTGTAATGATCATGCTGTTTAATCAGCTTTTTAATATGCCACACTGGTCAGGTGGATGGATTATCTTGGCAAAGAAGAAATGCTCACTAACAAGGATGTAAACAAATTTGTGCACAAAATTTGTGAGGCAAAAAATATTGAGATGAGGCAAATTTTATTTTCAATAACGGCCTAGGAACAGTGGGTTAACTGCCTGTTCAAAATGTATGTCATCTTATATTCCGGTTACAGCAACGCTCTAACCACTAAACATGAAAATGGACTTATATTTCAATGAAACATGTTGTTGAGTTTATATTTTTGTTCAGTGTAGTTTAATCAGGTGTGTAACAGTTAAAAGTCTAGAACAAATAATTGCACATTCTGTCTCCGGTCCCATGATCAGGTTGGTAGAGTACTGGAATAGAATAACCTTTTATCCTCAACTAATGACTTGCTAAAATTGCAATATCATTAGCTAGACACTACCCTGGTTCTATAATTGGCAGGTACTACCTGGAGGGCTGTAAGGCTATGGTGTTCGTGGTGGACAGTAGTGACCGGGCCAGTATAGGGGATGCTCAGAAGGCTCTGAAGAATGTTCTGTCCGACGTCAACATGAAGGGAATACCTCTGATGGTGCTGGCTAACAAGAAGGACCTCTCCAACACCATGAACATCAGAGAGGTGTCCAACCAGCTGGAGCTGCCCAGCTACAAAGACCGAGCCTGGCAGATCCAGGCATGCAGCGGCCTGAAGGGAATGGGGCTCCAGCAAGCCTTCCTCTCTGTGGCCAAACTCATCAAGAAGAGCTGAGAGGAGACACGTCAGTGGAGATATCACTGTGAGAGACACTTGACAAGTCGGAGATACTGACCATATAGTGCACTACCTTAAACTAGAACAATGTTAAAGTACCTCAGAAGTAGTGCACTATAAAGGGAATAGGGTGCCATTTGAAATGCAGATTATAACCGAACAATGATTGTGGAAGAGCCAGGATTCTCAATCCAATTATGAACTAAGCACAGGATCCATTAGGGCATTTTGATTGTGCAATCAAAATGGTTGAGATTTAACACTTAACATCACAGCAGTTAAATGTGCCTGCTAAGAGAGACTGGAGAGTATTGTTACACTTTGGAGATGTGGGGAAAGATAGCTAGGGCAACTAATATTTGTTTGCAGATTCATCACTATTTATATTAATGATAAAATAATAAAACATGCTAAACCTAATGTAAATGTCTGTCTGCTAAATGGCATTATAATGTTTGTGTAGCCAGACCTTTCTGTGTAGTGGGCATGCTAATGCCTATTATGTACATACAAAATGTCTAATTCTGCTTCTTCGGGCTTGGTAGGAGGGGTGAAGTCATTTGAGTGACAGCCACGATTGCCACAGCAGCAGTCCAGGCACCACCACCCACACCCCATTGAAGAAGACCAGGTAGATCCATAAGTAGAGCCAGTGGTCTGATTTGAGGTTGGGGCTGCCTGCCAGCCTGTCTGGACAGAAGGTCACCCAGCCTCTGTACAACTCACACACACACAACGTGATCTGGACAAAGTGCCTGAAAACAAACAGACAAGGAGACTATTCACCCGGAGGGCCAGACTGTGCAACAACAAGACAGGCTAAAAACACATGTTGACCATTTGAGATTCAAAACAAACAATGGCAAGTTTACTTAGGCTGATAACCAACTTGCGCCCAGGCTATATTTTCCATGTACAGTGCATTAGGAAAGTATTCAGACCCCTTGACTTTTTCCACATTTTGTTACATTAAAGCAACATTCTAAAAATGGATTAAATGGGGAGTTCTCAGCAATCTACACACAATACACAATCATGACAAAGCAAAAACATTTTTGACATTTTCAAACTTTTTTAACAAATCAAAAACTGAAAAACATTGGGCATACAAAATATTCAGACACTTTACTTTGAAGCACAAACTTCTCCAGAAGTTCAGTGAGTCTTCTTGAAATGTTGACCTAAATGACTAATGATGATAAATACAATCCACCTGTGTTTCAAGTCTCCGTATTGCACCTGCAGATCCTCTCAAGATCTGTCAGGCATCATGGAATAAGGAACACACCAGGCAGGTCAGCTGTTTGAAGAACTTTAAAGCCAGAGATGTTTGATACAAAGGTTTCCCAAGCTTTAAACATCCCGGGCTCTGGCTGGGCCTATTGAAATGGAAGGAGTATCAGACCACTGCAAATCTACCAAGACCCTGGCCGTCCCTCTTGGCTTTCAGCTCATCAGGGTGGTTGATCAGAGATGCAGCCAAGAGGCCCATGATCACTCTGGATGAACTGCCGAGATCTACAGCTGAGGTGGAGACTCTGTCCATTTGACAACAATCAGTCGTATATTGCACAAATTCCCTTTATGGAAGAGTGGCAAGAAGACATTTCTTAAAGATATCCATAAAAGTGTTGTTTAAATCATGCCACAAGCCAACTGGGCTGCCACATACCAACATGTGGAAGAAGGTGCCTGGTTTCCTGAAACCAAAATTGAACTTTTTGGAACAGGCAAAGATATGTTTGGCGTGGAAGCAACACAGCCCATCACCCTGAGAGAACCTTGTCCCTCTGTCAAACATGGTGGTTTAGGCAGCATCAAGGTTTGGGCCTGCTTTTCTTCAGCAGGGACAGGGAAGATGGCCAAAATTATGGGAAGATGGATGGAGCCAAATACTTCCATTCTAAGAAAACCTGATTTGGAGTCTGAGTGACCTGAGACTGGGTTTGTCTTCCAAAAGGGTGTTTCAAGACAATGATCCAAAACATCTCCACAGAGGAACTCTACAATGGAATGGTTCAAAAATAAACAATCCAGGTGTCTAGAATGGCCAAGTCAAAGCCCTTCTCCCTGAATCCTCGAGTTTGGAAAGAACTGAAAGCTGGAAGAGTTCACTTAGTGGTTCCATCCAACTTCTTCCATTTTTGAATGGAGGAATGGCCACTGTGTTCTTGGCAAAACTTCAATGCTGCAGAAAAGCTGGTACCCTTCCCCAGATGGCTACACCTTGATTAACCTGTCTCAGAGCTCGTCGGATAATTTTGCACGCCCAATTTTTGGTTTTTGCTCTGACAAATGTTTGAACTGCCAATAAATGTCGGACCACTTATGATTGTGTCCCACTTGTGTGATTCTTCAAAAAATACAGTTTTAATCTTTATGTTTGAAGCCTGAAATGTGGCTCCAATCAAGGGGGCCGAATACTTTCCAAGGCACTGTAGATGGTAATAGGTCATTCAACACATCACATGCTGAAGACAGCAAGTCAATTTACATTTTGATAGTGTCTAATGGGAAAACACTCTTTGTGTAATGGGACAATTCTGTATATAATTAGTGTTCTCTATAAAGAAATATGGTACCAATATAGAAATGAATGGCATACAGCATGAGAAAAGCCTGACAATGAAGCATATTTAGTACCAGTGTTCCTACCTGTAGTTTTGTCCTTGACGATGGCATAGACAAGCACCAGCGTGGATGCCATCCAGGACCACCGTCAGCAACTCCAAGGAGACGATGGTGGGGTCAGAGTGGAGCCAGCGCTCATCTGCCTTTCCATACTCCTTCCCTACATGGACAGGATATCTGTTAGAGCAGTATCTCAATACATTCCTGGGGGACCCCAGGGCCAGAGGGTGCACGTTTTTGTTCTACTCCAGCACTAACAGTGATTGATACTCCATTCCTGTATATTATTCATTATTCATTTTAATACTATGTCCACTAGATGTCTCCCACAACCAGGCTCCAAAGCACATCTTAAACACACGCACCATTGTTAATTTAATTTATATTTTGCATGATAAAAAAAAAGTTCAATACACAGTACTATAAATTATTTTGTTTAATCCATTTTTTTATTTTTTTTTACATTGCACAGGTAGCCTACTTAAAGTTCAGAAAAATATTGCCTGAAGTCACTTGTTGGAACCGCAGCAACATGTACACTGCAAATTAACTTTCTGTTGACAAGCCTTCTCACTCACATCACACACTCACCAAGGTAATGTGAACAATTGCGTGGTAGAAAAGCCACACGAGCACCCATCTATCAGTTCCAGAGCATTTTCGTCCCCATGTCTGCGCGAGGATGTAACCCACGACGAACTGAGCGGGCGCAGGCCAGCAGAGAATAAACCGTCACGGGAGTAAAGAGAGATTGGACTTCTTTAAACGCCACTGATACCATTTTTCACAGAAAACTCGACTCAAACCATGCAAATTACTCTTTGAACTTGCAACTATTGTCTCGTCCATAAAGCTGGATAGAGGACTCATCTTTGTATCTGTGACATTACAGTGTATGCCTGCCCTGCCGATGCTGTCAATCTCAATTTTGAAGTAGTACATTTTCTTCTTCATGATTGGCTGATCCATCCTGGATGACCCGGTTGGACATGACGGTAACAGAGTCACCAGGCGGGATCATTCAATGAAGTT
This sequence comes from Oncorhynchus tshawytscha, assembly GCF_018296145.1. Lineage (NCBI taxonomy): Eukaryota > Metazoa > Chordata > Actinopteri > Salmoniformes > Salmonidae > Oncorhynchus > Oncorhynchus tshawytscha. Next base: position 2,727,678 of record NC_056442.1, on the reverse strand, counting down.
TGAAGTCCCACCCAGTTGACTTCATTACAATGGTGGAAGCTCACAAATTTCCCCATTCTAATACACTGCTCAAAAATAAAGGGAACACTTAAACACACAACTCCAAGTCAATCACACTTGTGAAATCAAACTGTCCACTTAGAGAAGCAACACTGATTGACATTAAAGGTCACATGCTGTTGCAACAGAAAATGAAGGGGGAGCTGAAGTTGGTGAACCGGAGGCGAAGCGAGTCTCGACTCCGCCCAAAATCTGTCTGCGTGAAAATAAGCGTTTAAGCAGACCAAGAGTGTCGAATCTAGTGAAGATACAAGTTAATTGCTATTTTGATAGGTGAGGCTTGTTTGATCAAATATACGTTTCATAATACTTAAATTATTAAGAGTGTACTGATGTCCTGCACGGTGATATTGCGACGATTTTTTCTATCGGTTGTGCAAGTTCTTACGGGTATCTGCTCTCTCATTGGCTAGAATGTTCCCATCTGATCTCGCCTGCCGCAAGCCTTTGAGAAATTGTTAGAGCGGTCAGTCGACCATCTTGCCACGCCGATTGTAGAATCAACCAGGAGGAGGTCCGATATCAGGACCTTGGACAGCAGATTGGACAACGATTGACAATAGTAGAAATAAAGCATAGTACATTTGATTAGTCAAACTTTATACTGTTTGTATATCGTATTTTACAGTGGTGTAAAGTACTTAAGTAGTTTTGGGTATCTGTACTTCACTATTCATATTGACTACTTTTACTTCACTACATTCATAAAGAAAATAATGTACTTTTTACTCCATACATTTATCCCGACATCCAAAAGTACATGTTACATTTTGAATGCTTAGCAGGACAGAAAATTGTCAATTTCCCACACTTATCAAGATAACAAATCTAGTCACCCCTAATGCCTATGATCTGACCGACTCACTAAACAAGTGCTTCATTTCTAATCTGAGTGTTTGAGTGTGCCCCTGGCTGTCCATACATTTAAAAAACAAGAAAATGGTGCTGTCTGGTTTGCTTAATATTAAGGAATTTGAAACATATACTTTTTACCCATACTTTTACTCAATTATTACTTTACTGGCTGACTTTCACTTTACTTGAGTCATTTTCTATTAAGGTATCTTTACTTTTACTCAAGTATGACAATTGTGTACTTCTTCCACCACTGGTATTATACATTATACACTGCTCAAAAAAATAAAGGGAACACTTAAACAACACAATGTAACTCCAAGTCAATCACACTTCTGTGAAATCAAACTGTCCACTTAGGAAGCAACACTGATTGACAATAAATTTCACATGCTGTTGTGCAAATGGAATAGACAACAGGTAGAAATTATAGGCAATTAGCAAGACACCCCCCAATAAAGGAGTGGTTCTGCAGGTGATAACCACAGACCACTTCTCAGTTCCTATGCTTCCTGGCTGATGTTTGTCACTTTTGAATGCTGGCGGTGCTTTCACTCTAGTGGTAGCATGAGACGGAGTCTACAACCCACACAAGTGGCTCAGGTAGTGCAGCTCACCCAGGATGGGACATCAACGCGAGCTGTGGCAAGAAGGTTTGCTGTGTCTGTCAGTGTAGTGTCCAGAGCATGGAGACGCTACCTGGAGACAGGCCAGTACATCAGGAGACGTGGAGGAGGCTGTAGGAGGGCAACAACCCAGCAGCAGGACCGCTACCTCCGCCTTTGTGCAAGGAGGAGCACTGCCAGAGCCCTGCAAAATGACCTCCAGCAGGCCACAATTGTGCATGTGTCTGCTCAAACTGTCAGAAACAGAATCCATGAGGGTGGTATGAGGGCCCGACGTCCACAGGTGGGGGTTGTGCTTACAGCCCAACACCGTGCAGGACGTTTGGCATTTGCCAGAAAACACCAAGATTAGCAAATTCGCCACTGGCGCCCTGTGCTCTTCACAGATGAAAGCAGGTTCACACTGAGCACGTGACAGACGTGACAGTCTGGAGACGCCGTGAAGAACGTTCTGCTGCCTGCAACATCCTCCAGCATGACCGGTTTGGCAGTGGGTCAGTCATGGTGTGGGGTGCCATTTCTTTGGGGGTGCCGCACAGCCCTCCATGTGCTCGCCAGAGGTAGCCTGACTGCCATTAGGTACCGAGATGAGATCCTCAGACCCCTTGTGAGAACATATGCTGGTGCGATTGGCCCTGGGTTCCTCCTAATGCAAGACAATGCTAGACCTCATGTGGCTGGAGTGTGTCAGCAGTTCCTGCAAGAGGAAGGCATTGATGCTATGGACTGGCCCGCCCGTTCCCCAGATCTGAATCCAATTGAGCACATCTGGGACATCATGTCTCGCTCCATCCACCAACGCCACGTTGCACCACAGACTGTCCAGGAGTTGGTGGATGCTTTAGTCCAGGTCTGGGAGGAGATCCCTCAGGAGACCATCCGCCACCTCATCAGGAGCATGCCCAGGCGTTGTAGGGAGGTCATACAGGCAGGTGGAGGCCACACACACTACCGAGCCTCATTTTGACTTGTTTTAAGGACATTACATCAAAGTTGGATCAGCCTGTAGTGTGGTTTTCCACTTTAATTTTGAGTGCAACTCCAAATCCAGACCTCTATGGGTTGATAAATTTGATTTCCATTGATTGTGTGATTTTGTTGTCAGCACATTCAACTATGTAAAGAAAAACGTATTTCATAAGAATATTTCATTCATTCAGATCTAGGATGTGTTATTTTAGTGTTCCCTTTGTTTTTGAGCAGTGTACATTGTTGCGACTGTCCTTGTCTATCAGTTTTGTAGACCCCAGGAAGAGTAGCTGCTGCTTCTGCAAAAACTAAATGGGGATCCAAATAAACAGTGTGCATTTGCCATGGTTCTCAGTTTACCTAGTGAAAAAACACAAGCGACCAAACGGCTAAATGGATTTCAACTCATTTTCTTTAATATGCACAAGAGTTGAAAGGAACATTGTGAGCCACCTTAAAGAGATATGGATTCTAAAATGTATAAAAAGTAAGACAGAGGCCAAAATGCTATCTGTTGCTTTTTCGTCTTTAGTACATGTTTCGTTAGCAAGTAAAAATCTTGCCCAAAAGCATAAGCTTGTATCAGTTGCTGATACAAGACAAAAATTCCATTCTTTAAAGTGGCTCTCATTCTATGTCTCTAGAATCTAGATCAATGACTGTACACCACCAGACTTGTTCACTCAAGCCAGAATGGCTAATGCAAGGCGTGGGCCGCTCCCCTGAAATAATCCATTCTTCTTAGCATGTTTAAACATAACATTAGTCCAAATGTACTTGTTTTTTTCCCCTGTCCCTTCACAAATAAATGCTGGAGGGAAATCAAGACAAAAGTCGAGTTCACAAGAGAATTTTCAATCAAGTCATCATCCACGTTACGTTTAAAAACAAAACTTCCTATTTAATCTTTCAACAGTAAAAACATTACAGCCTCAAAGTGAACCGATCGATGGATGACTGGCAAAAATGCAGCTGTTTTGTACAGACCAAACACAGACAGTTGAAATGCTGCCTGGTTGTAGAATTAGATGTAGCATATAGAACAACTGTGGTCGGACCGTGCAATGCAACCATAGCTTTGACTTATCGAAGCAACATTGCTTTCCACACACAGTAAGCAGAGGGAGGGGTGACTGAAGTATAAGACTGAATAGAAACTGCAGATGTGGAATCTACACAGATGAAATCAGTGTTACATCGTCTTTCTCTGTCCCTCTACCAATATATCTTTCCAAATATTTCCTCAAATTCTTGAGTCATTAAATTCAATGTCCGACGATGTCTCCCCTGCAAGAGGAGATGGATGTCTTTGGAAAAGCCCAGTTGAAGCCTGGTTTAAGGCTTATTTGTTGTTGAGGTTTCGTTCAGAGGATAGAAACCTGGTAGAGGACTGATCCAAAACCCAGTTTAGAGGTTCTGAGGAGAGGTGCGTTTGGTTCCAGCTCAACTCCATTCCCCTTCCCCAACCCAAAACCTTTCCATCAGCAAGCCATCCATAGATCAATGCTACAAAGTCTTCCTTGTTATTAATTTCAGAATTTCCCTGTTGCATAATTTTAAATATATTTTTTTGTACTTAAATCCATTGTTTTCATGATGATTTCACAACTCAAAAGGAAAAATATTATAGTGGTGGGTGGTTGTTGAAATCTGTTCAGTCCACATGGGAATGATGTGACTGCTCACTTCTCTACCCTCTGAGAAGGGTTTTGAGAGCATTCATTCTCAGTGTTCTGTTCCAAAAAAAACTGTAGTTCAATGAGGACTGAATAATTAACAGCCCTTTGATGAGGTCATCAATTAGAATGTTTAACAAGGACAGCCTAGATGCTGTCCGTACTCCTCAAAGAGTCAATTAACTCGGAGGTTGAGTGTCTTCAGTCGCTGTGTCCAACGTGCTCTGATCCCAGACCATGAGACCAGACTCCAGAGAAGAGCACGCCTTTAAATGAGACCATTCCTCTTCTTTGCTGATATGATGATTGGTAGAACAAGATCATTGGTCCATGCACACAGATGACTTCAGTGTGTATGTGTGTGTACGTGTCTGAGTAAGAGAGGATAATAGCAACTTTTTGGCAACTGCAGGAATGACGGACGAGGCGTTTTCTCTTTCTGGAACATTTGTAAGCATCGCTGTGAGATGCTTGAAAAGAGATGGATAACAATGATCCTTCCTTCAGTGCTTGAACTGTTGTTAGTGAGTCAGTGATTGATGTTGGGAAGGAGGTGACTTGAGGGTTCAGAGCAGCTTGAGAGTTAGACCTACTAGGTGGCCGTTTGCCTTTAAAACTTGAACTCCTTTGCTTGCAGGTTGGTGGCGGGGTCAAAGTTGAATGTTCCGCCCTGAGTGGCTTCGGGGATCAAGCTGGGATCCTCATCAATCTAAAAGAAAGAAAGGAAAATAAATGGATCAGGGTGGTGCCATAGATGAACAAACACACAGAGTGGAGACTAGATTCACTGTCACTACACAAAACATAGGTCAATTTTTCCATTAGATTTATATAGAATTTTGTAGCAAGGCCTATAGCCGATTCTCCGTCTTACCCCATTGACAGAGGAAGTGGAGGAAAAAGGCCCTGCGTTTCTGTAGCACACATCCTACACCCAGCACAGCACTGTCAGGACAGCGCTGGGTTCTAACGGTGTGCAAACTGTAGGCTTCTGTCAGAGCAGAGGTACTCACATCGTCTCCTGAGAAGTACTGGTCGATGATCTCGAAGGCTAGTTTGTAGATGTCCTCGTTTTCATGCTGCTGAAGGTTCTCGATCTTCTCTAGACCTGATGGGCAGAGAAATGAGCATGAAAGTCCATCGCAGTGAATCAATCTAGAATGTTGCTTCCAAAATAGCAACACTACTCTGTCATACAATGGCAACATGGTGAACTGACACACAAGCACTCCCCCTCTAACACACACACTAACCTCCACACTCCTCTATGATCTCAGCGATGGTGCTGGCCTCGTCCCGGCCATAATGAGGGACGTTCTTGAGGCCGTCTAGGACCACCTGAACCACCTGGGAGTCCTTCACAGACAGCAGGCTGCAGAACGGAGGAACCACATTCTGCTGCACCAGGTACTCCACCTATAGGGTCGGGTAGAACATAGCAGATCAGCCTCAGGGCCTTGCTTTGCCTACAGATGGGTAAACTTAACCAGCCAATCAGGACCATACAAAATGCAACACTGTATGGATTGGGTATTGATGGAAACAGCCCTGGTAGAACATACCTGATCTTTTCTTCCACTTATTGTCAAGTTGCTGATGGCCCAGGCTGCCTCCTTCTGTGTGCCAAAGTCTCCCTGCAGACAAACACAGAGGTTGTCAGTGGTTAGGGTAGTGTTCATACAGATCTCCACAAGGACATAGGGGCTACATAATGCTTCATAGGGCTACATAAGGGCTCAGCGACTCACCTTAGCCAGCTGGTGGATGATCATGGGCAGCAGGCCAGCGTCAATGACGGCCTGCACCTGCTGCTGGTTGCCTGCTGTGATGTTGGACAGGAACCACACGGCCTCTAGTGGGCGGGAGGGATACACACACACACAGGAAGCCATTCAGCTGAGAGAAACCCACAGACACGCACACCATGGACCACATGAGTACGACTGAGACCGTTACACAGAGGTATAGATACTGTTGGAAATAAACGACACTGGGGTCCATCCCATTTCAACGCTACAGGACTTAATTACAGCAAAACAAACATATGCCACCAATAGAATCTAAAAGTGTGCCTGTTACCTTGTTGATCTTCTCCTTGGGGTGTGTGAGCAGGTTGGGGAAGTGCGAAGGGCGTCACAGTTGAGCACCACCTCGTCTGCTCGTCTGTCCCCGTCACAATGTTCCCCACTGCCCTCAGAGCTGCAGTCTACAGGATATGACATAATAGATGGTTAATGACGTCACAGGAAGTCACACATTCCGTACAGTAAGTTCCAGGTATATTACCCTTCCCACAAGCCTAACCTCAACCATTAGAGGGAAAACTGGAAACAGATCTTAGATCAGAGTAGGGGTGACTTCATCCTACTTAGGGATGTGACGGTCATGAAATCTTGTCAGCCGGTGATTGTCAAGCAAATAAACTGTCATTCACATGGTAATTGACAGTTAACAAACACGTTTAGCATCTCCTGGCTTCCACACAGCCTACAAGTCACTGATGCAGACCGTAGGAACATCTAATGAATCCATGTAATATAGCCTACACCCTCACAATAAATCCACTATTTATTTTAGACAGCTCTAAAGAAAATGTAGTCTATTTCAGAAGAACAGAATAGCATACCGAGTTTCCTTATGATAGGTCCTGACCTGGCTATGCCATATGGCTGTGGGCTACACTAGTTTAGCAGACAAGATTTACTTAGAATTCCATGGCATTATTTTATAGTATGAAGAATACAACTGAACATAGCAAAATTAAATATGGATATTTTCTCCAAACAATTTAAGAAATTTGCAAATGCGGCTATTCTATGTTGAACAGTTTAAAACAAAACAGGTACTCCTATATGTTTGAGTTATTTATGCAACTTTAGTTGATACACCAACATTGGGAGATATGTTTTCATTTTTAATACATTGTAAGGCTGCATGATGCGACTGATGATGATTTGAATAAAGTCTCATGAATGGCATGAGCACTGTTTCTGGTGCAGGCTGCACACCATTAGTCTCTCATTCACAAGTTGACAAGCACTTGATAATATTCTCAACAGGCCTCAAATTTCCCAGCGGCATCCCCTTAATCCCCTAAAAAAATCTATGCCTTTTGCCACTAAAGTGGCCGTTGTGCCCTTGGGCTGAATATAATCATTATAATTCCTGTCTCCCGGCTGCCGTGCTCCAAAGCACCTCTCACGTGGTTCTCTCATATTTCAATTCTTATTAATTAGCCAATGCCTGTCACGTGATCAGGTCCTTCTCACAGGCATCTCAGCTAAGAAGTAGGCTACAAGTGAAGACCGACACGCTCTTATGTTAGAACTGTCCACATTTAGCCTACTTTTCATCAGCCAACCAGATGAGTAGGTCTAATGAACAGCAAAAGCACTAGCCTATGTCAATCTACTATCCCCCATAGTACAAAAATGTCCTTATTCTGTTGGTCAGCTTGTCCTTCTGTGAAATAAATAATTACTCTAAACATACTCTGGGACCATTGTGGAATGCGATAAAGCCCAAATTAATACAACCACTCACATCAAAATGAGGCTGATGCAACAGATCAGAGCATTTAGCTTAAAATGTTGATCAACTATTAGGCTATTTCATCACAAAAGTGCAGCAACGCGCACACGGCAATAAGCATGAATGTTCTAAAATGCAATCAATTAGCAGGAAAACAGTGTTCTCAAAGTGAACGTAAATGCGAGTCTGCATGTAATGATTTAATATTAAAAAAAGGTGCATTTCTATGGTGAAAATGTAGTTCATCAAACTTGAAACTCAAGCGCCACCTATGTATGCCAGTTAGGCACTACACCGGTTGTAAAGCGGATTCATGTGCTTCATTTTAAGAAGTTATTTGGCCACTTTAGTTGTGATACAAACCTTAAAACATATAGGCCTATGGGATAGTCTACATGAGGTGATTGGAAAAAGTCGGGCAAAACAAGGCATGCGCCGTTTGCCTTACTGGACACACTGGGCATCATTCACAAGTGGTAATACATCACTCACAACTGATAGGCTAATATTGTCACCCATCAGACTATTCTTGATTTAATGCTGTCTTGGAACAGGTGTAGGGAGGGAAAAAAATTATGCGATCTATGCATTTATATAGCGAATGGAGGACGCTGTGGTTTATTTTCATGCCAGCCAGTAGGCTATACTCCTGTTGTAAATATAAGCAATGTGCTTAATATTAGGAAAGTTTAAAAAAATAAAATATAGTAGGCCTAGCCAATAGAAAGCTGATAGGATACTCCTCTTTAATAAAGCCATCACTGTTTTCTCACGCAATTGCATAGCCTATTAAAATGTTGTGCAACATGAGCTCTCATGAAGTGTTTGATTAGATTTTCAAATACATTTGCATTGATTTCAGAGTGATTAGAGGGACAAGAGAGTGCTGAGTACCAGGCAGTTAGCAAGTTTGGTAGGCTACTAATGACCCACAGCAGCAGCATCAGAGCTATAGAAGCCTAGTTACCCTGACTAAACGGTCACGTGGCATTTGACTGTGGACATGACTCATGACCATTGATGTGGCAGTAATACGGTCACCGTAACAGCCCTAATCCTACTTCCAATCAGGGGAAAGGAAGCAGACATACCTGAACTTTGACCTCTTGGTGGCTGAGCAGGGGGACGAGGAAGGGGACAACCCCCGAGTCGATGACCATCTGGATCTGTTCGTTCCCTCCGTCTGTGAGATAGGACAAGGCCCACACTGTATCCACTAGGATCTGACCACAGAGAGAGGACGGAGTTAGAACCAGGTAATTTCCATAGAGAATGGCAAAGCAACTAGCTTTGCTGTTGTGATAGTAGGGTGATACTTACATTTATATCAGTGTGGTATATCAATACACAGAGAGCAGGTAGAATCTGGAAGAGGAGGAGAGGAGAGAGAGTCAGGCATAATGATTGGAGGCCTACAATGAAGCGACTATTGAGCAGATCAACAGACAGGACCCAGGGTGTTTTCTGTTTCAGCAGGCAGACACTGCAGACCTCCATGACCAGGCTAGATGGTTGGGAACAGGGAAGCAGAATGCTAGGCAGCACCCAAAGTCCCAGACCACTTTCCCTAATCAAACCCCCATCGTCTGATTGTCCTCAGAGCCAAACACATGGAACACAGCCAGAGCTGTTGGGCAAAGGGTTCAGCTAATATTGACGACACAAACATCTATGTGAAGATCATAATTCAGTCAGATTGGCCTCCCGAGTGGCGCAGCATCGCAGTGCATGAGGCATCACTACAGACCCAGGTTCAATTCCAGGCTGTGTCACAACCGGCCATGACCAGGAGTCCCTTAGGGCGGCGCACAATTGGCCCAGTGTCGTCAGGGTTAGGGGAGGGTTTGGCCGGGGGGGCTTTACTTGGATCATCGCGCTAAAGTGACTCGTGGCGGGCCAGGCGCCTGCAGGCTGACTTCGGTCGTCAGTTGGACGGTGTTTCCTCCAAGACATTGGTGCAGCTGGCTTCCGGGTTAAGAGGGCGGGTGTTAAGCAGCGCGCTTTGGCGGGTCATGTTTCGGAGGACGCATGACGCGACCTTCGCCTCTCCCGAGCCCGTTGCAGCGATGAGACAAGATCGTATTTGGATATCAACGAAATTCAGTTAGATTGAATGTCTGTCTTACCTCCTGTACTGTCTCCATGGGGGGCGGTGGGTCCTTGTTGCGGCAGAGGTTGACAATGACCCAGGTGACGTTGCGGAGGAAGGTGATGGGGATGGAGGGGTTAATAAACGACAGCAGGGGCTTGACCACGCCCAAGGAGATTACGTAATCCCTGCACTGCGGTCCATCGCCTGCACGGGAAGATGACAGGTGTCATTGACTGGCATCGGCCAGTGTGTGTGTGTATGCATGTGTGCGACCCATCACTCACCGATGATGTTGCCTAGCGCCCACACGGCCTGTTCACATACGTTCTGGTGAGGAGATTGTAGCAGCCGCAGGAATAGAGGCACAGCATCTGGACATGTAGAAAGAAAGGCAGACCCATATGTTAGACAACATTGCAGACAACAGACAGACAGAGACATCAGTTAGAGACAGGTAGAGAAAGAGACATAAGTTAGACAGAGGTAGAGTGAGGGTCTGGCAGACAAGAGACAGAGAAATGGGGAAGACAGTTGAGAACAGGTGTTTCTATACCAGGAACCAGATGGATAGGTTGGCTCATATAGACCAGTCCATTATGTATGCCTGATGGGTCAGTTTGAAACTGGGCCACAGAAGAACTAGCAACTACTTACTAGATTTGACAACTGCTTGAGTCTGTTGTGACGTCCCTGATGCTATGTTGGTCAACGCCCAGGCAGCCTCAAACTGGAGAGAGGGACTGGGGAAGAGGAGAGAGTAAATGAGCCTAGCTATATGAAGAGACAAACAGAAGCTGTCCCCAGACAACAAAACACGACCAATAAGCCCATCAACAGCACATGGCTACTGATCAACAATCCATATCAACCTGCATCACCACTAACCCCACCCCTGTCTTAATGACAGGGGTGGGCGTCTTATATATATATACATACACACACATATATATACACACACATATATACCTTGTTTTTACAAACAAAAAGTTTGAGGTCACTTAGAAATTCCCTTGTTTTTGAAAGAAAAGCACATTTTTGTCCATTAAAATAACATCAAATTGATCTGAAATGTAGTGTAGACCTTATTAATGTTGTAAATGACTATTGTAGCTGGAGAAGGCAGATTTTTTATTAAATATATACATTGATGTACAGAGGCCCATTATCAGCAACCATCACTCCTGTGTTCCAATGGCACATTGTGTTAGCGCAAACTGCCTCTACCCAGAATAGAAAGGAGTGGGAGGCCCCGGTGCACAACTGAGCAAGAGGACAAGTACGTTCGTGTCTAGTTTGAGAAACAGACGCCTCACAAGTCCTCAACTGGCAGCTTCATTAAATAGTGCACGCAAAACACCAGTCTCAACGTCAACAGGCGACTCCGGGATGCTTGCCTTCTAGGCAGAGGTCCTCTGTCCAATGTCTGTGTTCTTTTGCCCATCTTAATATTTAATTTTTATTGGCCAGTCTGAGATCTGACTTTTTCTTTGCAACTCTGCCTAGAAGGCCAGCATCCCGGAGTCGGCTCTTCACTGTTGACGTTGAAACTGGTGTTTTGCAGGTACTATTTAATGAAGCTGCCAGTTGAGGGACTTGTGAGGCGTCCGTTTCTCAAACTAGACACAAATGCACTTGTCCTCTTGCTCAGTTGTGCACCAGGGCCTCCACTCCTCTTTATTTTCTGGTTAGAGACAGTTTGTACTGTTCTGTGAATGGAGTAGAACACAGCGTTGTACGAGATCTTCAGTGTCTTAGCAATTTCTCACATGGAATAGCCTTCTTTTCTCAGAACAAGAATAGACTGATGAGTTTCAGAAAAAAGTAACTTGTTTCTGGCCATTTTGAGCCTGTAATCAAACCCACAAATGCTGATGCTCCAGATACTCAACTAGTGTAAAGAAGGCCAGTTTCATTGCTTCTTTAATCAGAACAACAGTTTTCAGCTGTGCTAACATAATTGCAAAAGGGTTTTTGAATGATCAATTAGCCTTTTAAAATGATAATCCAAGTTTAGCTAACACAACGTGCCATTGGAAGACAGGAGTGATGATTGCTGATAATGGGCCTCTGTACACCCATGTAAATATTCCATTAAAATCTGCCATTTCCAGCTACAATAGTCATTTACAACATTTACAATGTCCACACTGTATTTCTGATCAATTTGATGTTATTTTAATGGACAAAAAATGTGCTTTTCTTTCAAAACAAGGACATTTCTAAGTGACCCCAAACTTCTGAACGGTAGTGTATGTGTGTATATCTATCTATCTTGCCTCAAAGCTCCTGCCTCCATCACACCTCCTTTCTCCATCACCCCCACCTCCCCCAGCTCTGTGCCTGTTGACACCCCACCCTGCAAACACAACCCACCAGTCCATGTCCAGGGGAGTCCCCCCTAATCGCTCCCCACCCCCATCACTGAAGAGACAGAGCTGTCAGCTGTGGGGCAGCACTAGTGCAGCAGAGCGGAACACACTTTCTCTCCTATCCGTCTGTGTGTCTGCTACAGTGTTCACATCAGCTCAGCCATGCGGAGGAGAGGGAGGGCACACCAGTATCCCCAGAGCATGACAGAGAATGTAGAGAGAGACAATGGAGAGAGAGAGCAGTCTGACACATACGGGGCCAGTCTACCCACTCATTCACGCTCCGGTTTTCAGACACCTCTCCTTTCGCCCTTCTCCGACTTTTGAAAGGGGGCATCACACAGAATTACCACAGGGGCAATTTACCACCATCTTTCAATTACTCTTCCAGGGCAAATGTGCCCCATGACCCATACAGTCTTCTTCCTTCCCCCATAAAGCAGACTTACTTGTCGTCCCTCTCCAGGCATTTGACCAGGATGGGCAGGATGCCAGACTTAATCAAGTCGTCGATGGGGGGGTTTCTGTCACTGGACAGGAGTTTTCTGGCTGCCTGCACGGCACTGAGCTGGATGAGTCCGTTGTCACTGACAGCATTCTGACAGGAAGGAGAGCGAGAACACGGGGTTAGCTCCAACAGCTCAAGGTGTATGTACGGGATGGGTCTCAACAACACTGACAGAATGCAGGCTTACCTGTAAGATGGCTTCCAGTGTTACATTTTGCTGCAAAACAAAAAACTAGAGTTGTGAGATTTGCTGTAGCTACGCGTTTACATGGTGCAAGGTTAGAGCTAGGAAACATATCCCTGTCATTCCTGAACTTGAAGCCATAGTGTGAGAGAGAATGAGGACTGACTCACCCCTTTAAAGTCAGAGTCTATGTCTGAGTCTTCCAGGCTCTCCTCCTGTGGAACGTTCCTCTTCTTCAGAAGGTGCTCATCTCGTTTGTTCTGGGGGGTGGGGGATATATATATTTTAAGTGTTGAATCCTAGAAGGAATATAGGAGTGAATGCTATTGGAAACATTCACCCACACAGCGAGGGAATAGATTCCCTGCTTGACTCCTACAGGCTAAGACTGCTCCCATAACCTCCCAGTGATGTTAGTGGCAGATAGCACGAGGGAGGAATGTATCCATCTCTGCACAGACGGATCTCTTCTGCAGCACACATACTGCTATGTGAGAGAACTGCTGTGTCACTCATCCTACATTAGTGGTTTGCTCTTCTGTAAGGGTAGGACATGGCTTTTTAGCAGAAAAAAAACTGAAGTTCTCTCACTTGTCGTCAAATCATACAGGCCTACTGGATATGTTTCTACAAAACTGCTGGTCAGCTCAGACTTCCTGAAACACTTCTGCAAGCTGCATTCAGAGGACATGTTGGGGCCTTAGTGCAAAGACCAAGGGCTCAGAGTAGAGCTGGGCGATGTGGACAAAAATCCATTCCGCTAAATTGTCTGAATTGATGCAATAATGATAGGTTTGGAACATTGATGTGCAGCGCAGTTTAAAATGATCCTTTAAACTACTAGTATGATGCTTGTATATTTTCTCAAATCACCCATTTTAGAAAATGTATTTGATTTCAAACTTCTCTTTTCTCTAATATAGGCTTCTTATCGCAATGAACGATATCAGATAAATGCCTGCAATAAGTGACCGGCATGGTCGGTGTCAATCATTTTATTGTATCATCTCAGCTCAGCTCTAGCTCAGACTCAAAGTCCCCCCCAGATGCTGATCTAAGTTCAGTTTGGCACCATCCTCTAAAGTCATGGTTCCACCCAGAGCAGCTGCTCTAGAGTCATACATCCAAGACAAGCATGTGTGTCTGATGAACCTATTAATGGCCCCTGGCCAGAGAAGCTCTATAGGCCAGGAGAGGGAAACCCCTCCCCAAGGCTGAGGGGTCATACACCAGAGGAATGGTCATGGCCTCTCTGAGCAGCTGGAGAGCGAGAGAGGGATGACCTAAATACAGCCAAGGCATCCTGACTCTTCAACAACAACAACCTGAGCATAAGAAGGGGGGGTAGTTTCCTCACACACACACCTACTTAGAAACAAAAGGACTCAGCAGACAGAGCAGCCCATAAGGGGCAGGGGGTGGACCAGGCTGCTCGGTCTCGGCCAATTTGATAAACAGAAACTGCAACATTTCCCATCAAAATAAAGATGAATTAATTCTATAACCCTGCTTCCACCTAACACCCACATCCCAGAGAGACTTAACAGGCTGGAAAAAGGGCCTGCATGTATCAATTAAAATGACAGTGTCTGTCTGTTGTGCCACACATACCTAAATAAGAGGTACATGACAGACACTGCAGCACTGGAATGGCATCTGTGGAGTGGGCCAGGACACAAACAGAGACCAGAGAGGTGAAGGGTGAAACTCAAGAGGATAGTGTGGAGATTTAGCCTTTCTAATTTCAGTGTGGGGAGGAGCAGAAGTAGGCTAATGGGTTAGTTCATTAGATGCGACAACTATAAACAGTCAATTGAGATGCTGAGGCTCACCTTTCTCAGCTCCACTGTCACTTCATTGCGATGTCTTCGCATAGTCTGTAAGAGAGAGAGGAGAACAGTCAGAGATGAGCCTAACTACTGGAGCATTAAAAAGACAGCCCATACACTCAAACAAACCACATGCAATGTTAGTCCATTGGAACTGGCTCCATTTTGTTTACAGACTGGGCTTTAGATTACAAGTGTACTGCTGCATGTTGGCAACAGGCGGCAGAGGATCATGTTAACTTGATTGCCAGTCGGGGCATCCTGGTTCCTATTACTAACGCTGTGTAACCTCCCTCATGCAAGCAATGATTCTGTTTACATTTATCCACCAACTCAAAGGTGTGACTCGCTGCTGCTGGCAAAACCCTGCCCCTGATCTGACACCCTAACTCAAGGTCGCAGTAAAAATCTGATGTGGTTCCGTATGTGTTTGAAACACTCCATCTATTGAAGATGGAACACAATGTTTTGCCAACACTGCCTTTTGTGGGAACGGTGTTTAGGGAGGATAGTGAATCAGCCATGAGAGAAAGCCTGAGAGTGGCTCAGCTGGCCAGCTGGGAGGAGGAAGTCAGAGACCTCAAACTCAACAACGATCGATCAAATCTATGGAATTCCAGGCATTTCTTTAGGACACTCATTCCATGTTGGGACAAGAGGGCGACTTCCTGTGAGAGGGAAGACTGCCTCAGCTCCTGGACAACACACCAGAGGTCTTCAACCTTTCTTTACATTTGAATACTACTTATTCTGCATAGCCAATGTTGATTGTGGAGTATCCTGTTATATGTTGGGATTATTATTGTATTGTAACAACGTCATACACGGTAGTCACTGTGGCCCTCTGGTGGTGTAGGTCAGAACTTGTGAAAGGGATACATTTTCTGTAACCTACAGCTTTTAACATTCCTTGAAGTCTAAACACAGCCTAAATCTCACTGGGAAGATGCTGTGTGTGTCCTCTGATGCAGTAGAATTCAGCACCATAGGAGCAGGGTGAGTGTGTTGCCCTGGGGCACTTCTATAGATCTGATAGGTTACTGTGCCTAAAGGATAGGGGCTGTATCTGGACAAGGCCTTTCGTCTCTGACAACAAGTGATCCATCTCGTATTCTTGGCTTAGCTGCTGCAAGCTTGTCAGCGGGGCTGGTGGGTCTTCAGACATGTGCAAGTCACACTGGCACTTGGCCCCAAAACAACCATGCCGCACTTCTGTTTCCTCTCTGCTCAATATAGCACATACCAGATGGACAGTAATCCATCATGCCCTCCATCCGAGATTACTGTGTTTCTAATACATAAGAATATGGGATAGTCAACATGTAATGTCGTCCCAAAAGTGGAATATTTATGTTAAGGATGTGTGATCTATACAGATACAAGGGAAATGGCATGTCCCTTTGAATTAAATGTGTGGCCCTAATCATTGAGTACTGGGTTTTAATTGTACCTTTATTTAAGTAGGCAAGTCGGTTAAGAACAAATTCTTATTTACAGAGACTGCCTACCCGGGCCAAAACCCGGACGACGCTGGGCCAATCGTGCACAAATACGGCAGGTTGTGAGACAGCCTGGATTCGAAGCAGGGTCTGTCGTGACGCCTCTAGCACTGAGATGCAGTGCCTTAGACCGCTGCGCCACTCGGGATGTTTATTGAATCAGCATCAGCATGGTGACAGTAGCATCATTAGCTTTAGTTCCAGATGTGCTATGGTGCAACTGCTCTAACTCACTGTTTGTTGAACACCCACCCTGCGGTCACTGGGATATTGAATTGCAAGCTGTTCATTCACGTAGGAGTTAGTTAGCTGGGTATATTATTATAAACTGATTAATAACGGCGAATCTCAACTGTTGCAGCCGTGGAAGTTTGAGTTGTGCTAGTTGTTTTGTAACAGTTAATGTGCATCATCCGCCCATTTTGACACATAAAACTAGCTATAATTAGCTGGTTTGGTTAGCTGCAAGCGTATCTAGCTCAGTTAAATTAGTGACTGACTTGCCAACTCGAAATATCAAATGTCATGCCCATGACCAACATCAAGATAGTTAGTTGTCTGGTGCCTTTTACCAATTATAACTATTACTTTCATTTAGTTTAGTTGATGCCAGAATAGTTAATTTCAAAATATGTTCCTCACAACCTAGCTAGCTGCTAGCAAGCACAGAGTTAGCAACTTTCCTGGCTAGCTAGCAGGCCTTGCGAAAGCCGCGCCCGCTCCGCATGATAAACTTTAGTTAGTGAATGTGGATGATATCATAATCGGCGACACATTATAGAAAAAGAGAACTTCAACAATGACTGACAATGAATACTGCAGCAACCAAACCGAATTGAGAACTAGGTAACCCCGAGTGTTCGCAAGCACTCGTTGCTAACGGCTAGTTAGCCAGCCAGCTAACGTTAGCCTAGCCAGATTCTCACCTCGACATCGCGCCCCTTGTTTTTGAAGCTCTTAATTCGGTGGTTATCCAAGTCGGCGTTTTCTGCCATGGCTGTCTGTGTTCGGGATGTTTAGCTATCCTGCGCTTGAAGCTCCGGTGGGAAAAAGAGAAAACGTACTGCTGTTTTGCCGAAGGGTGGCTGGCCAGACGTGACACCGCGATGGGGGATAATCTCGTCAAGGAGGAGCCACGGAATCCTGTCAATTGGGGGAGGAGGACCTACGGCTAGTATGTGCATCCCTGGTGAACCCAACTTCCTTGCAACATTGTTGCGCGCAATGTAACTAGTTGATACCCTTAAATTGCTGCAATATATCCAGTTTGTTTTAGTCTCAATGAAGATACTGTACATTATTACCAAACGACTTGCTAATCAACTATGCTATGGTGGCTACTTTACACGGATTGCTTGCTGTTGTTGACCCAGATAGGTTGGATTTGAGCCCAAAGGGGACTTCATTATGAAGAATCACTGAAGATCAATGCTTCACAAATTAAACAAAATGAATTGACTTTACTGTTAATCCACACAAATGTAGCTACACTAATATTTGAACAGAAAAACAATCAAATCACTACTACAGTTTGTTGTTTATTATGCTTTAATGTATTACCTACAACTAAATAAACATTATCACATTGAATTTGAAAACTACATAAACATATGCTCACATATTACCCATCCTATTTTTTTTTTTCAGATTAGTGCAGATTAAGTGCCACTCACTGTAATTTATTGAACTAAAACAGGACAGGAGGGTAGTCTGAATAAAAGAGACACAAAGCTAAAACATAAAAACAATGCAACAAAAAAAATAATGCTAATCCCATGTTGAATGAATGTAGATGTAACTTAGACCAATGTCTACTGTCTGGAGCCAAACCATCCACCTGGGGGGCCAACCTCACTGTACTCCATTTAGTAACTTTAGTACCACCTGAGGTTGCTGAGGGGAGGACAGCTCATAATTATGGTTGTAACGGAATGAATTGAATGGAATCAAACACATGGTAACCATGTGTTTGATGTATTTGATACTATTCCGCTCCAGCCATTACCACGAGCCCGTCCTCCCCAATTAAGGTGCCTAACCTCCTGTGTTTTATTACTCAATTTACTCCATTGGGCCTCAATGATCAATCTCAATTTGTGGCTCATATTAGCCCCTAGTGGTAATGTTCTGTACTGTCACCAGCCTCTCCAACTGAAGTTATGTGACTGCACCTACCTAGCATGACATTTGTTTGTTTACGGTTGGTGTTGCCAGGATATGTTCACTGAATACCACTCCTCTCCTTAGACCCATTCTTGTCTGCAATGATTTAAACTGTCAGTCATCTAAACATGAGTGCCCAGGACTTAATAATATTCAATATTGAGAGGTCAAACATTCACCACTACTCTGTCAACTCTCAGAAGACACCAAGACTCAAGAATAGCTAGGATCCTGGATGGCAAAGACGCAGATTTTAAAGTTATCAGTGGACAAGTTTTTGTAGATAGAGATGGGACTTTCTTTAAATACATCCTGGATTATATGAGGACAGGTCAAATCACCTTGCCAGCAGAATTCTCTGACTACAATGGCTTGGCTCAAGAAGCACAGTTCTATGGTTTGCATCCTTTGGCACTTTGGGTTGAGAGGAACAGCCATCGATCCAGAGTTGAGGTTCTAGAGTTGCGCTTCTCTGTCCAGGAAACTCACGGATTCTTCCAAATATTCTGCTCCAACAACAAAACTCTGGAGGCTTTGGCGAGAAGGATATCCATTTTTGTGGAACATCCAAATCTGAATGGGAATTTCCCACACCTGCCTCAGAACTCCAGCACACCTCATCCTGTACCGGTCCAGAGACCCTCTCACCACAACATGGTGTTCCACTGTGGGACTGACCAACTAGCCAGGGATGACTTCTCTGCCAGGTGAGGGGAAGTTACACTCACCCGTAGGCTATTATACCCATCTCAGTGTCTCCCATTGGCCAATTCCTCAAGGGCTCCATATTGTATGATCAGTTTATTAGTCACTTGCCCAGAGTTGCAGATGTAATTGCAGGGTACAGTGAAATTCTTAAGCTCCGAGCTCCAACAGTGCAGGTCAAAAAGATAAGTGAATGAAAAAATACAAATAATAATTAAAATATATACATATTTACAACTGTAACACTAATACATGTCCATTAGGGGGGGTGGGGGGGGGGCAGGGTAAAGGTCCATTGGGGGGGGGGTGGGGATGGGGGGGCAGGGTAAAGGTCCATTGGGGCAGGTAGAATGTCCCTGAGGGACCGTCCATTGGGGGGAGCAGCAGGGGGGGGGGAGTGAGAAGTCCGTGGGGACATGGGCAGCAGGTAGCTGCCTACTGTATAGGCACTCGCCTGTGTAATGTTAGGGAAACACTGGATCCTTAATAACTCTTGTATGTTTATTCAAATAACTATATTATGCACAATTTTTAAAGACCAAACTTGCATTGTTTTACTTTTACAGGTTTGTAACTATTGAGCCGGATGACAGAAAGCTTCTCAACAGCACCAACGTCCTGGGCCTGCTGGTAGACACCCTTCTGAAGGATGGGTTTCGCCTGATCGACACAAGGACAGTTTCCCAAGAGGAGAAGACTGAATGCTACATGTTTGAAAGGAGCAGAAATACCCAGATCGTTGTACTGAGTGAAACCCCCAGGGCAGAACATCTCAGAAGACAGGACACACAGAGCCAGCTTGGTGAAGGAAAGAAAAAGTGAAAAGTGTCAGGGTGCATCTCAAAAGTCTGAAGTGGTTCCCTTTCCATGTCCAGTTCTGTAATATCAGTGGACTTCAGACTATTGAGATGGATCCATTCTCTGCGAGTCAGACTGGATTGACCAGCAGATGGCGACAAAGGATAATAATGCTGAGGCCATAATGTCATCACACTTCACCTCACCATTTGTCTCATTATATAGTATATTTTATTTGACATCAATTTCCTGTGTCCTAAAGTATATTCCAAAAGTAAAATTCTCTAAATTGAAATAGAATTGAGAATGTATTTGATCAAGAACACAAATAAAACATAAAAAATAAAAAACTATTTGTTTAATTCAACCAGGTAGCCCATAGACTGATGTCGAACGGCAATGCTTTGCTTCAACAGCACCGTCAATACTGGAGGCTTCAGCAGTGGTGAACTCCAATATTTACGTGCTGCTACAGCAAGGCAGCCAGTCACAGAATGGCGGTCACAAGCCTCGGATGTCCAGGCTTCGCTCACGTTGTCACAGACATGCACATAACACCACAGCCATCCTCTCTTGTACCCAGGCTGAACTCTCAAGTCCTTGCCTTAGACACTTATCATAGGTCGGAGGGGATAGGGTGGGTGTAAGCACAGGTTGGGCAACTCTGGACCTGGAGGGCCACGGTGTATGAGGCTTCTGCTCTAGCACTTGATTTAATTGATTGTGGTCTTAAAACACAATTAGTTGAATCAGGTGTGTTAGAGCTGGGTTGTAACAAAAGCCTGCATACACCGTGGCCCTCCAGGGCTTAGCGTAGCAGGTGGAACTATTTGTGTATTGCTTTCACTCTTCCAATCCTTTTTTCCATGTTTCTCCAGGCGTTACTGCAACAGCACAGTACAGCCTGTATCCCTGTATTACCCACAAACCATTCTGTGCTGCTTCAGCACTGCAAGGCCTGACACATGTACACTAACACATTCACACATACCCATCAGCTGGGTATGAAGGATGGCTAGAGTTCTCCTCTATCTGAAACAAGACAAGAAAAGCCAATGAGGTTGGGATAGTATGGTCATGGAACAATAACAGCATGCTGCATCCTCTGCCATGAGGCATGGGCCTTTATGGCACAAGTGGTAGTATGCACAGGGTCAGTTGTAACACCTACAAATTGAAACCACTTAGAAAGCTGTTATTCAATGTGCTAATACTTGGTTAATGTCTCTACATACCTGAGACGTTTTAGGAGTACCAGTCAATCATTTTATTTTATTGACCAAAAAGTGTTTTGAGGCCTAACGTGAATAGTCTTGATGCCTCCATTTTTTTATGACCAGTGGAACATTCCCATGTATCTAATCATATATAATGTATCCATAAGAATAGATCTTTTGATTAGTTGATGACAATAATTATTGTAGTATTTTTTTCAAAAGACTCAGATTAGATTAAAAATTAGTAATTGGGGATCAAATTAAATATTTTATAATTTGCATTTTATATGATATTTAGACACATTCACATAATGATATAACATTTCACTTCTTGCATCAAGTTTCCAGTACAACTGAGATAATACCTTTTTTTTAAGTACAGTTCATACTTTTGAATGCTTATATTAATTTTTGGATAATTCGTTTTTAATTATAACATTTTTTTTGTCAACTTAGTGTATTCTCATCTAAATATCAGTTTCAAATCATAACATTTTTCAATTAACACTTGTTTTTACAATTGAAGAGAGCAGCCTGTTTGAACCCTGCAGCCTGTTACATTTAATTGTAACATTCACTTCTGCCACTCTCGTTGAACTGTAAACGTCTGTATGTCCTAGAAACGTAATTACAGTGTGTAATGGTTGCTAAGACATGTGTGTTGTTTGTATAAAAATATTATTAATCTAACTCAAACAATCTTTTCAGAAATAAGTAAAAGGCAAAAAGTGTTAATTTAGCCTCGGTCTACCCTAAGCACCACTATTGATAATACAGAAATGAACAGTTGAGATTGACAAGTCCATGCATTGTTGCATTATATAATATAATGGATATATTTTTTAAATAATTAATATTTATTTCTATCACTTATTACATATTTTCTTAGGCTCTGGCAGTGATAAAACAGCAGTTGATGTGGAGAACTCCACCGCAACTGAAACGGAAGTCCCGCCTCTTATTGGTTACAGTTGATGATGTAACCCGTTTTTTTTGTTTTTTTTTACCCGTTTTTAAATTGATCTAGTTGTTGATGCCTCAAAAGTTGTTTTTCTCCAGTGGCTGAGTCTACTGTCTGTTACACGAGGTCATTGTTATTGTAAACAGTCGACCCTCCACATCACATATTAGTATGTATCTGTTAATCAAATACAAATAAGGAAGTGTACAGGCTATAGTATAATTGCCATTTATGAAATGTAATAATATTTTAAGGTAGGCTATTTCAAACAATGTGTTTAGTGAGGAACACACACTGCGATCATAACAACAACTGCACCCACCGACTTGATGAAAAAAATTTTACAGACCGACTGAGTGAGAATAACGGTCACAACAACTGTCACACACCGACATGAGGAAAAAAATGTTACAGAACAACTGAGTGAGAATACATGAGTAGACATCGTGCTACTTACCTGCGCGTATGACACCTGGAGACGGTAGCCTATAGCCAATGATTCCGTTTAGACTCTTCCCAATGTGCACAGGAAGCCGCCGATTGAAACAACATAATATTCCAGTGAGTTTAACCAGCCGGTCATCACGCTTCAAGGAAGTTCTATTCTTTTGTTACTACTGTAGTAGCCTATTTATAAGCTACCCCCATAGCGCTAGTTTTGCGAGGGAGGCGGGGCGAAGGCATTTGAAGAAAAAAGGGAGATCACTTGACCTCAGCCGACACAAGAGATAATACACAGATTAATGCATCCTCCATCGACTTTATATATATAGACAGAGCGCAACCACCACCCCCCATCTCTATAAAACCATAATCGGCGATCCCTCTTCCAAAGACGTGCTCCTCGGGGGGAGAAGAAGTCGCATTTCGAAGTTCGGTTAAGTGATGACTATAGTCTTCAGCAGTGGTTTAAAGTACTTAAGTAAAAACACTTGAAAGTACTACTTTAGTCGTTTTTTTCGGTATCTGTACTTTACTATTTATATTTATGGAAACGTTTACTTTTACTTTACTACATTACTTAAGATAATAATGTACTTTTAACTCCATACATTTTCCCTGACACCCAAAAGTATTCTTAAATTTTGACAAGAATGGTCAAATTCACATAATTACCAAGAGAACATCCCTGGTCATCCCTACTGCCTCTGATCTGGAGGACTCACTAAACAGAGAACATCCCTGGTCACCTCTACTGCCTCTGATCTGGAGGACTCACTAAACAGAGAACATCCCTGGTCATCTCTACTGCCTCTGATCTGGAGGACTCACTAAACAGAGAACATCCCTGGTCACCTCTACTGCCTCTGATCTGGAGGACTCACTAAACAGAGAACATCCCTGGTCATCCCTACTGCCTCTGATCTGGAGGACTCACTAAACAGAGAACATCCCTGGTCATCCCTACTGCCTCTGATCTGGAGGACTCACTAAACAGAGAACATCCCTGGTCATCCCTACTGCCTCTGATCTGGAGGACTCACTAAACAGAGAACATCCCTGGTCATCCCTACTGCCTCTGATCTGGCGGACTCACTAAACAGAGAACATCCCTGGTCATCCCTACTGCCTCTGATCTGGCGGACTCACCAAACACAAATGCGTAAATTATGTCTGAGTGTTGGAGTGTGCCCCTGGCTATCCAATAAAAAAGGAAGATTGTGCCGTCTGGTTTGCTTAATATAAGGAAGTCGAAATTATTTATACTTGTACTTTTACTTTTGATACTTAATAAGTACATTTAAGCAATTCCATTTACTTTTGATACTTAAGTATATTTAACACCAAATACTTTTAGACTTTTACTCAAGTAGTATTTTACTGGGTGACATTCACTTTTACTTGAGTCATGTTCTATTAAGGTATCTAATTGAGTACTTTTTCCACCGCTGGTCGTCAGGAGCTGTCAGGCCTTTTCTTTAACTCTGTATTATGAACTATTTGGGGCGTAATTT
Source organism: Oncorhynchus tshawytscha (assembly GCF_018296145.1). Classification (NCBI taxonomy): domain Eukaryota; kingdom Metazoa; phylum Chordata; class Actinopteri; order Salmoniformes; family Salmonidae; genus Oncorhynchus; species Oncorhynchus tshawytscha. The sequence goes on along the minus strand of NC_056442.1, from coordinate 2,703,681 downwards.
TGCGTGGTTGGATAAACCGAGGCCCGACAGTGGGGAATTGTATGATGATGAAAATATTCCATTCGTTGATAATGTCGTTTTAAAGTTGCTTCATACAATGAATTAGCAGTTGAAAGTGTTGTTGGTGGAATTGCCTTGATCTTTTACATTTTTACATTGTTGTCCACAACCTTCTCGTTTCATGTAGCACACATTTTCAACATCATCACTTTGTTTCTCGTTTTCTGTGATCAAAATTGTAAGAGCAAAATTTTGTATTTGAAGGTACATGTGTTTAGTCGTAAATTATATACATTTTCAAGCTTAGTTTCAGGCTTAGAGTAGTAATTTATTTGAAATAATTTATTTTAATGTTACATTTTGATGTCACACTACTTAGGCTACATAACATGTAGTACATTTCTAGCTAGTTGTTCAATTAAAACATAATTTGTTTCATTACAGTTCAATTTTCAATTAATGTAAACGCTATAGCTATAGGCTGAAAGTCTATCTGAAAGCAATATACACGAAATATAAACATTTCGTTTTCGAAAATATTTGCAGTCAGACATAGTAAGGCTACTCAACAAACGATCAACTCTGCTTGGAATAGTATTTTCGCGTGCTCACTGAAATAAGTTAGCCCAGTCTGATTATCGAAAAGAAAAATGTGTTGGAAAACAAAACTCTGAATTTGTCGTCTTTATTTGAAAAGCAATGAGCTAATATTTGGAATGCATTATATAGTTTATAGTCTATGAACCCTTTTAATCCTTGAAATAATGTATGTAATGTAGGCCTATGTAATGGAACGTTGGTCTTACAAAGGTGTTTTTCATTTATCCAAATCTTCATTATAGGTCTATGGATCAAATTACTGTAAAATATCATGCCTATTACTAAATCCCGCATTAATCTGTGACACCTGACGTCTTCGTGCGACCCGAAGATTGTATTCATGTTTAATATTATTTACTCTTACATGGAACGAATTTGAAATATAAATTCGTCCAGTTTTCTTACAATTCAGTCATTGTCTTATACCTCACTTGCAACTACAGCTGAGTAATTGGTCTACATTGTTACCAAAGTACAGTAACAACATGGCATAAAGACAAACTGTTGCATCACTTTCTCTGATGTGTCTGTGACATGACAGACATGTCTGCTATTGCAACAGAAGACCCACAGTATCAGCAAAAGGCCAACCTCAGAAACAGTTGATGTCCCACAAGTGAAAGAAAAACATGACAGTGGATCCTATCAACAAACATAGCCTACATTCAATGGTGTTCAAATTTACCCAGTTTACAGGGACAACTGAAAGCCCATGTTTCAGTGGAATTAGTAGAGTGGGGATCCCCTGTATGAATAAAGTATATACTAAACAAAAATATAAACGCAACATGCAACAATTTCAAAGATTTTACTGAGTTACAGTTCATAGAAGGAAAACAGTCAATTGAAGTAAATTCATTAGGCCCTAATCTATGAATTTCACATGACTGGGCAGGGATGCAGCCATGGGTGGGCCTGGGAGGGCATAGGCCCACCGACTTGGGAGCCAGGTCCACCCACTGGGGAGCCAGGCCCAGCCAATCAGAATGAGGTTTTCCCCACAAAAAGACAGAAATATTACTCAGCACCCCCATCCCCCTCCTCAGACAATCCCGCAAGTGAAGAAGCCAGATGTGGAGGTCCTGGGCTGGCGTTGTTACACGTGGTCAACGGTTGTGAGGCCGGTTGATTGTACTGCCAAATTCTCTAAACAACGTTGGTAGAGAAATTAACATTAAATTCTCTGGCTACAGCTCTGGTGGACATTCCTGCAGTCAGCATGCCAATTGCACGCTCCCTCAAATCTCGAGACATCTGTGGCATTGTGTTGTGTGACAAAACTGCACATTTTAGAGTTGTCTTTTATTGTCCCCCGCACAAGGCGCACCTGTGTAATGATCATGCTGTTTAATCATCTTATTGATATGCCGCACCTGTCAGGTTAATGGATTATCGTTAGTAAAGGAGAAATGCTCACTAACAGGGATGTAAAAAAAAACAAATATTTTATTAATTTTTTTCTCTATTTTTTCTCCCCAATTTCGAGGTATCCAGGAATCTTTTATTTCAGCTCATGAAAAATGGGACCAACACTTTACATGTTTTGTTTATATTTTTTGTTCAGTATAGATTAGTTCATGAAAACTAAAGAAAGGTAATGAAGCTCATTTCTGTATAAGCAATGTCTACATGGCAACTGATGAGGTAAAAATGGTGGACTAAAGTCCATGGAGACAAGGCGACACAGGAGCAAGGTGTCCTGTCCCCTGTGCACATCTCAACCCCTCTCTCTGTCTATCTTTATCTCTCTCTGTCTATCTTTATCTTTCTTCATGTCCCATCAGGTTAAATGTTTGTCTGCATTTCTGAGCAATCATTCCATGTGCTTGCTTCCTGACTATTTATAAAGGACTAGTTGCTACCCTCTTCGATTACATAGTCCCCATCCCTTTCCATACTGAGACCTATACTCTAGCCATAGGCCCCTTCCCATTTAGTGATTTCAGATATGAAGGGCTGGATAGGTCTAAGCAATAAAGTAAGGATTTTATTACAGTCTTCCAAATGGACTTTTGGTAACTTTTACCATGTTGCTTACAACTATCCACTTCCCTCAGATCTACAAACACCATAGGGTGGAACTACAGGCGGTAGGATCTTAATTTGAGCCAGAAAAATAATCCTGCAGCATCAGGACATTTGAATTATTATGTAGTTATAATGAATATACATTTTTTTGTAGGGGTTGATACATTTCTTTTAGAAGGGAAAATTAAGACTGAAATTTAACAGTGGAAATTACAAACTTCAGAAGACTTTTTAAACCTCAAATACACCACAAGTTTTAAATTCCCCCTGCATTGCAGGAAAGTTCTCTTGCAACAGGCTGATCCATTTAAGATCCTACATCTGTAGGGAGAGAAGGTTCTAGAGATTCGTTTAGGACTGGGCTTAACAGTATCTATGCAGTAGCAGTAGCCCAACCCGTCAATGCAACACAAGACAGGACACAGAATCCAGATCCAGGGTTGTGATCACCAGACACCACAGCATAAACAAATATGGCCGACAAACGCGATGTACAGAAATAAAGCCAGAACAAGTTGTCACCAGGTCTTAACTCTTTAAGTTTGGGGAATGCCCAGCAAGTGCAGTGTGGGGGCTGTGAGAGGCGATATGGGGAATAACGTGTGTCTGTGTGTTGATAATAAGAACATCGTCAGGTTTTAAAAGTAGTCTCATATCTATGTAGTCCAAACCAAACCTTAGTTTTAATTATGGTTATGAACCTGTAGTTATTCTGCAGGTGTTCTGTTATGAGTACATTTTTATGGGACCAATTAGGTGAGTTTTTTTTCAGTACTAGTTTTCTGTTACTTCATGTGGAAATGTACGTAAATAAAAACTCAATAAAACACAAAGATCAGTGGCTTGGGGTCAACATCGTCCTATTCCCATTCCTCCCTGTGTGGGAGTGGCTGGTTGATGCAGCAAGAGTGTTTCTCCCAAGCCGTTGGTAGGGAAAGACACACGCACACACACACACACACACACACACACACACACACACACACACACACACACACACACACACACACACACACACACACACACACACACACACACACACACACGCAGTACAGTATCTGTAATGACAGCAGCTGCTCCCTGCCTGCATAACCAAGGTGCCGGAGCAAACGACAGCAAATGCCTGAAATTCTGACTTTTGGAATATTTCCTCGTTCAGCCAACGCTCCACCCTGTCGAAGTAATCTGACACATGGCGCAAGTTTGGGTATGCGTTAGTGGCATTAGTCGTGTGTGTGTGTGTGTGTGTGTGTTGGTACATCAAAACCTATGCAACCATACTGTATGTCGACAGACATCCAAGAAGGATAACATGCCAGAGAGAGAGAAAGAGAAAGAGTATGTGAGAGAGAGAGAGAAAGAGAGAGAGAGAGAAAAAGAAAAGAAAGAGACAGTGAAAGAGACAGGAAGCAAAAGAAAGACAGGGAGAGAGTGTGGTTGAGAATAATAAGAGAAAAAGCTTTATTGAGGTGTAGAGACAGAAGTCAGTCTAACGTTCTGTTAGCGTGTTCCATTTACCCAGTCCACAATTGCCTCACCACCTACTAGCATGCTCCCTATTAGCATGGTGGCGTTCTAAGAGGAAGCTGGTTATTCAGAGAGCCAGGCCACAGACAGCATCGCCCCGTCACACCAGAACAGGGCTCTGTATAAATAGAGGGGAGCCACTGGCCTCTGGAGGGGACCATTGCCACCATCGCGTGACTCTGAACACAGTCCTGAGAGGCCCAACAGTCACGATCTGCCCTCAGGGGTGAACCCCAACTTGTATGAATTGAGGAGAAGTATGAATAGTGGCTTGCCTGGTTTCCTGAGAGTCTTTTCCATTTCTGTTTGGGCCAACTCGTTGTTGAATGTAGAAGCAGTCAGGCAGCCTGGATCGGTAAATGGTTACAACGAATATAGACACTTAAAAAGAAAGAAAGAGAGAGAAAATTAAGAGATAGAAAGAGAGACAGAATAGAGAGACTGATTGACAGAGGTAGTCTGTGTTGTCTTAAGAGAAATGGGTGCAGAGAGAGGAGAAAGAGAGAGACGAAAGCCTACCATCTCTCCTGGCTGCTGTCCAGACAATGATGTCATGTTTAATGACCTCACCATGCAGTGTCATCATCGCCCCCCTTGTGCACCACTTTAGGTGCACCACAGCCCAAAGTGTCTGTCTCTTAACCACCGATATTACTGTACTACCACATCACGTTTCCATTGCCCAACACCTTGTGTAAAGCCCACTAATCTTAATGGCTTCAATGGCATGGCCTATTAACTTGGTGAGCTAATTGGCTGTTTACCCCAAAGCTAGGAAAGGCAACCATGTGGATCAGGTGAAGCTTTGAAGTCATTCTATTACAATATCTCTGAAGAGCTACTCACACCATGGATGAGTGGATCCTTCACTGTACATGGAGTTTAGGTGGACGCTCTCTCCACCTCTCTCTCCACCTCTTCTCTCTCTCTGATGCTGGCCCGATGTCTTCATCTTCAGGGAAAGCTAGTAACGCACCGTGACAGTAGCTGTCTGAGAGGAACTACTGGAGGCCTTCCTTTTATATTCTCCTAAAAATGGTGTATTTTTCTCTCTCTCTCTTTATGTCTGCGAGAGAACTTAAGGGAGTCTTTTATCCTGAGAGTCAGTTAGAGGCTGGGAACTCCAAATAAAAGAAATAGAACTAATGGAAGTGTACACAGTTCTAAAATCCATATGATTGTTAATTTAAGTGTTTAAAGCACTTTTTAAAAATAGCAAATAAATCAAATTCATAGCAATATTATTATAGCCATATAGCCTACAGCTCAACTAGAAAACTAACCATTTCCACAGTACAACAGTCTGTTGATCTGTCTACCCAGCCAGCCAGCCTGCTGCTGCTTTCTAGTGGATGATGTAGTTGTAGTAGAAGTTAATTAAAGGACAGGCGTCATTCCTCCCTCCATCCCTCACACCGCTCAGTCCTGTGGGCGCCAGGGAAATAACAGGCCTCTCTCTCTCTCTCTTCACTGCTCTCAGAGCCCAGGGCCTCGTCTCAATCCCGAAAGTCACTCCCTTTCCTCCTATGCCCTCTATTCTCCGTCACTTCCCTTCAAGTAAGTTAGCGATAGGTCCACCTAGCTGAGGCTATATTGCAATTCACCTATTTGTTTTAGCCAGATCTGTGACAAGAAGTGAACAAGGGCAGAGAGCAGAGTGTAGGGGGAAACTCTTTGGCAATAAAAGGCATGCAGCCCTTGGGCGGCTCCATTGGTCAGTGCCCCAAAAAGTGGCAGACAGGCCAAACTCCCTAGACAACCCGTTTCCAACCCTCCCCACTGCCCACCCTCGCAACAAAAGAGCCAGCATCACCATATTCCTCTGGGATTGGGCGTGTCCAGAGAAGGGGAAAACAACAGTTGAATCTGAGTGCTGTTAAACTCCACATTCACCTGATTATAATCTCTGGTTTTGCTGTTTGTTTGTTTTCAAAACCCACAAGGTTTATTAGGAGCTCTGAAGTGTGGAAATGCCTGCCAAGACCAAGACAGAGCTAAAAGAATAACCCACCAAAACATCCCTGCACGGTTGATGACCTGTCTTCTTGAGATGCATGGCGAATCTATAATACTGCAGTATACACTGTTTCATGCTTCATTCTGACTAACAGATCAACATGGTTTATTTAAGTGGAAAAGCAACTTTGAATTGATAACCATTCAAATGAATGTCAGGTGGAAAACACACAGATGTAGTTTACTTTACGAAGTCCTCCTCTGGATTGTAAGCTCCCCTTGGCAGGAGAAAGTCATGATGTCATCTGCAGGGTATTCCCTTCTTCACTCTACCAAATATAGGCAGGAAGAATGGCCTACTGTAGTTTTAGGAAAGAATGTGATCCAGTGTGTGTGTGTGTGTGTGTGTGTGTGTGTGTGTGTGTGTGTGTGTGTGTGTGTGTGTGTGTGTGTGTGTGTGTGTGTGTGTGCATTCATAAGATGGGCCCGTGGCTAATGTCGCCCTCAACATTCTGCCAAGGAATGAATGGAAAGCGTGAATGGAATGTCTGGTATTCTCTAAATCATCACAGAGGTATTTTCTCTCCTTGCACCTAAAGACTGGCATGTTTTTCTGACCCCCAACCTTTACAGTAAATGTTTTGTAGAACTGGCAGTCATTTGTGGAACTATTTCCATTCTTTTATTTTGTTTCATGATGGATCAAAGGTATGTGACCTGTGACTTGTAGTAAACAACATCCTTATTTTGAAAGAACAGAACACATTTCCTTTGATATTTCCTTTGGAAAAGCAGGCCAGCTCAATTTGTGACTTACAACCAAAAACTAAATGAATGCTGACATAAGCCCTCAGCACGTTTCCAAAAGGCTTGGTGAGTTATAGTACATTAAGGTTTCCATGTTTCCCTTAGCATTTAAAGTAACTGTGGAGGAAAATCAAACTTATAAAAGTTCATATTCTGTTAACTCATACCCAAATAATGTTGTTGACTTTTCCTATACTTTCGTATTTGTGGCCAAAGCATAAATTGGAGGAAAAACACTTCAAAAACTCCACCTCAAACTTGTATCTCAAACAGAACATTTAAAAAAATGCTTGCTATTTCCTCATAGAACATGATGTCATGTTGGCTCATTGGCTGAGCCGGCCAATCAGTGGTTTACTCACGTAAATATATTATTTAATGACCGGTATTCGCCCACACATTTCTGTTGTTGGGGTACGCCCACACCACTCAAACACATAAAATCTTTTAAACATACTTCATTACAATTGTTTGAAAGGAAAACGATTTCACTCATATTGTAGTTCATTTTAGGTCATATTGCATAGAAATCTGGAAACACTGAACAGTTACTTTAAGGAGAGAACATCATCAAAGATGGGCCTTGTTAGATGAACTATCTCACGCTACATTTTACAAACTGCCTCGATAATTATTGTTTTCCACAAACTCTTCCATGTCTCTTCTTACATAAACGGTTCTCAACCGCAATTACAACTTGCAGCAAACCTATCCAAAAGCCTCTGAGGAGAGCGGCAGGGAGAAATTAGAAACCTAGAATACGACACTGTTAGCAAACAGCCACATATAAAATAAAAATCAGTTAGACGCCTGGGCCTCTTGGAAGACATGTTACTGGTTAAGTCTCACGTCACCTAAGAGTAACAGGTCACAATATCCTGTCTGTATATCAGTGGTATGTGTGTGTGTGTGTGTGCGTGTGTGCCCATGTGTGTATGAGTGGTTATTGGGGTCTCAGGGAGTCACATTAACCTGCAATGTCTAATGAAACATGACCCACACATCCTGCCGTTCATTCCGACTGTCTCCGTTTGGTGTCGCAGTCTGGGGTCTTTAAGCCTGTATTTTCTCCATTCATTCCTCAACCTCGGAATTCATTACTGACTGTCTTATGCCTGGACGCAAGAACGTAAGACAGTCAAACAAGAAAAAAATCACCTCAGCATTCTGATGAGGTCATTCCTAACAATGAACAGCTCCTGGTGTGATGACACAGAGCCACAAAGCATCCCTAGGAATGTCTCGCCCAAATATACTGAACTAAAATGTAAACGCAACATGGAACCATTTCAAAGATTTTACTGAGTTACAGTTCATACGAGGAAATCAGTGAATTGAGAAAAAAATTGTGGGAGGGCTCTAATCTATGGATTTCACTTGACTGGGAATACAGATAGGTATCTGTTGGTCATAGATAACTTAAATAAATGGTCCTCAGGATCTGGTCACAAGATGCACCTGTGTAATGATCATGCTGTTTAATCAGCTTCTTGATATGCCACACCTGTCAGGTGGAGGGATTCTCTTGGCAAAGTTTGAGAGAAATAAGCTTTTTGTGCATGTGGAACATTTCTGGGATCTTTTATTTCAGCTCATGAAACATGGGACCAATATTTTTTTCATGTTGCGTTTATATTTTTTGTTCAGTATATATATGGTACAATTAAGCGTGTTTAGTTAGCACTGTTATCTAAATTAGTTTAACTCACCCCTCCCTGGTGTATATACTGTGAATGTCTGAATGAGCATCCTCTGTGACAAACGCACTGGGAGAGAAATTACATTCAGTCTGTAGTAGACAAAGAGAAGGGAAGAATGTTTATCTGCTAATATAGGGTAGTAGTGTTGGTATGATGTCCCAAGCTGGGCTTCATACACATGTACTCAGTTTGACCTAAAAAAACATGTGTTTGTGTGTGTGTGTGTGTGTGTGTGTGTGTGTGTGTGTGTGTGTGTGTGTGTGTGTGTGTGTGTGTGTGTGTGTGTGTGTGTGTGTGTGTGTGTGTGTGTGTGTGTGTGTGTGTGTGCGTATGTGTGCGTATGTGTGTATGCATTTGAAGGTTCTTTTGAGGTCTGAGGTTTTAATGGGAATGCCCCTGTAATTCACCCTGATCCCCAGAGTCTGAAATGATTCATGAGTCTAAAAAACAGCTAAAGAGATGAATACCGTCTATCAGTCTGCCTCAGTTTATCCTTCCCACTGCACTCTACAGAACAGGGTGACATCATCACGCCTCAGACTGAGAGAACTGACATTGATTATCTCCTGGATGGCTGCTCTTTATTCCCCAGCCGCATTTCATTGGTTCCTTTGCAACAGTTCAACATGGTTTTCAAATCGATATAAAATTTGGAAGCAGTTCAATGCTTATCAGAAAAGAAGATGAGCCATGAGTGTATATTATAGAACTAATGTGATGAATACTGGACCTATATTGTCATAGCATTTATTCCACTCATTCTATGGGATGATATCATCGCTTTGCAGACTGGCTGAGTGATGGGAAAATGTATCATCTCACTGACTTTTGTTAATCACACAATGAGACAAATGAGCCCTCAGGGTGATTGGTATAGACAGGTTATCAATCACTCTGATTGGAAACTTGGATCGTGTGACAGGCATTGTAGTGCAGTGAGTGAGTTTCCAACTGGTGGACCGGGTCTGGTCTCCTGTGTCACAGACGTCTTTGGGGGTCAGCATAGAAACCATTATATGTTTGTAAGGTCACACAAAAATCATGATTGCAACAAGGTTCATGATTGCAGCGACCTTAAGCGACCGTTGCTGGGGATTCTTAAACACAGAGATACACATTGAGGCTTCTTGTCACGTTTTCATCCGTTGACATGGAAATCTCTTGTAAGCGTATACGTTGTCATGACAACACAGATACTAGGCTCAGTATCGGTTGGTAAAGACAGTGTTGAGAGAGCTGAGAGGTCAGAAGTGAAGTGACCAGTGATCGTCTCATCATCATCTCGTCCCCAGTGGTGTGTTTTTGTCTGTTGTGCAGTAGTAGACTGAACAAAGACTGAGACCAGTGAGTCCCTAGAAACCTGGGCTGGGAGTTCTTTCAAGGCAGGGATCTGTTCTTGCAGTTGCTTTGGGAAAACAAAGTGCTATAAGAGTTCTAAAGTTTTGCCTGGCTAGCAATGGTAGTGTACTCGACTAAAAATAAGGAACTACTACTGTTAATACACTACAACAAACGGAAAACCCCTCAGTGAAACTTGACTGATTCCCTTGTAGTCTATTCTAAATCCTCATCTAAATGAACCGTATCTAGCTGTTTCATGTCCATTAGACGTTTCCCCTCAACAGTGCCAAAGTCCTAAGCGATATAAGCATAAGCGACATAGCGGTTGCTTAGAGCCCCGGGTCTCCACTTACTATTGAATATACTAAGAATACTAGAGAATACAGCAGGTGCAATTTCGAAATGTGGTTGTGCATCAGCAGTTTTCTCTTGCTACTGTATGTCAGTCACTCCATTAGTCATGTCAGCTAACAATGATTTGAATGGTATCTGAACTTGTAGTAAGTCATGGCCGAATACCGACTGGGGACACAGGGCACGTCCCCATGGGCCCTGAGCTCCAGGAGGCCACATTCATTTTGTTAGTCATTCTCACTCAGAAATCATGTTAGCGTGATAATTGTGGAATTGGAGGAAATTTGCTTTAAAACTGCAACCATTTCCTTCCACTCCATGGGAAATGGGTAGAATTGCATGAAATTTGTCATAAAAATGCTATGTTTCTCTCTGCCCATGGCAAATGGGTAGAATTGCAGGTAATCTGTTATAAAACTGCAACATTTTCTCTACACCCATGGCAAAATGTTTAGAATTGCAAGAAATGAAATCTAAACTTACTAAATCTCGCTTAGGGCCCGGCACGCAAAAGGCTAGAGCCGGCCCTGCCCCTCAATAACTGAAGGTGAGACTGACAGACTGATGGCATCGGGGTGTTCTGTATCTGTATGAGGTCATCATGAAGCCTGGAGGCGGTTTGGGTTTTATGGATTTCTGCCCTGTCATGCTCCGTCCACTTCCATCTGACATGATCAAGACTTAATGAGAATGAATGTGATTCCTTCCATCTGACATGATCAAGACTTAATGAGAATGAATGTGATTCCTTCCATCTGACATGATCAAGACTTAATGAGAATGAATGTGATTCCTTCCATCTGACATGATCAAGACTTAATGAGAATGAATGTGATTCCTTTTCCCATCTGACATGATCAAGACTTAATGAGAATGAATGTGATTCCTTCCATCTGACATGAGAATGAATGTGATTCCTTCCATATGACATGATCAAGACTAAGAGAATGAATGTGATTCCTTCCATCTGACATGATCAAGACTTAATGAGAATGAATGTGATTCCTTCCATCTGACATGATCAAGACTTAATGAGAATGAATGTGATTCCTTCCATCTGACATGACTAAGACTTAATGAGAATGAATGTGATTCCTTCCATCTGACATGATCACAGAGAATGAATGTGATTCCTCCATCTGACATGATCCAGACCTAATGAGAATGAATGATTCCTTCCATCTGACATGATCAAGACTTAATGAGAATGAATGTGATTCCTTCCATCTGACATGATCAAGACTTAATGAGAATTAATGTGATTCCTTCCATCTGACATAATCCAGACTCTAAATGAGAATGAATGTGATTCCTTCTATTTGACATAATCTAGATCTAATGAGAATTAATGTGATTCCTCCATTTGACATAATCTAGATCTAATGAGAATTCATGTTATTCCTTCAAATCTGTAGTAATCTAGATCTAATGAGAATTAATGTTATTCCTTCCATTTGACATAATCTAGATCTAATGAGAATTAATGTTATTCCTTCAAATCTGTAGTAATCTAGATCTAATGAGAATTAATGTTATTCCTTCAAATCTGTAGTAACTAGACTAATGAGAATTAATGTTATTCTTAAAATTGTAATAATTCAGATCTAATGAGAATGAATGTGATTCCTTCCCCAAAAGTGTACACTGACTCTGTACTAGCCTTACTACCCTCCAGCTAGAGATCGGGAGAGAGATGAGAGAGAGAGATGGAAAGAGAGAGCTAGATGAAAGAGAGAGAGTGGAAAGAGAGAGATGGTGAGAGAGAGATGGAGGAAGAGAGAGAGATGGAGAGAGTGAGTGAGAGAGATGAGAAGAGAGAGAGATGGAAAGAGATGGAGGGAGAGAGCGAGAGAGATGAAGAGATGGAGCCCTTTGAATTTGAATTGAGAGACAACCCAATTCTGGTATTTTTTTGCACTAATTGGTCTTTTGACCAATCAAACCAGATATTTTCACATCAGCTCTTTTTCAGAGCTGCTCTGATTAGTCAAAAGACCAATTAGTGAGAAAAACAAATCTGAATTGGGTACCTTTGTGAACGGCACCTTAGAGGAGTGATGGAGGAAGGGGAGAGAGACCTGAGGGGTTGGGGTGTGCGGCTGATCAAATTACCATCTCTGGGTTATAAATCAAATCATTATTAAGTCTCTCTGGAGGGTACACAAGAAGCAGGCACGTCATTTCTTGGACTGCTTCTGTGGGGTAAAGAGCAGATCCCAATCAGTCACATATTCACACATGCCAAAGTCACCCTGCAAGAATGACATCATGGACGAAAACCCACTAGTCAATTCAGTCCCCCCACCCACGCATACATTTATACACACACACACACACACACACACACACACACACACACACACACACACACACACACACACACACACACACACCCCCTATACGCTCTGTGTGCAGCAACCATGGCAGCCAACATCTAAGCCATGACATCACCCTTCCCACCCCAGGAGAGGAGAAGGTGACTCGTGACTTGTCTGTCAGTCGGTGACTCTCTTCCCGGGGATTTCACTCAGCTAGACACTCGATAACGGTACCGATACTGCAGGGACGTTTCAACAACCCTCTATGTGGTTTACAGTGCTAACACTAAACTACCAAAACAGACCATGTTACAGGTCCAATCAGCTGTCAGGGTCTACCTAGACCCATATCCGACCAAGGGGGGAAATTCCCTCTGACCACCACCTACCTACCGCCCACTGTCTAGCACCTCCACAGTCCTATGCTGCTGTGGGACAGATTCTTGAGCCTACAGTTTTCCCACAATGGTGAGTCACTGCATGGCTCTCCCGCTATCACACAGGTTCTGTCTGGAACCATTCAAATGGACATAGACACAGTATACACACATCACTCCATACAGGTGCAGGGTTTAGAGAATATCATTTGAAAAGAAAGGATCCTTTTTGTAATACTCCCAGAGTTGCAGTAAAGACTGGATCAGAGTTCAGAGGGTTGTCATAACCTACTAGTCAAATACATAGTGTACATAAAGACAACACACGTACACAGAACATTAACATCATTTAGCAGACACTCTTAATAACCAGAGCGATTTACAGGAGCAATTAGGGTTAAGTGCCTTGCTCAAGGGCACATTGTTCACCCTGTTGATGGCTCGGGGATTCAAACCAGCAATCTTTTGGTTACTGGCCCAACGCTCTTAAGCACTAGGCTACCTGCCAGGCTACATTGTCTTCAATTAGCCACAACTGGTAATAAATGAAATTCAGATTACAGACAATGACTCAATGGACTGAATTAATTATTGAATGAATCATCTTGCACTTTATCTAGAACTCCTAGGAAACAATGGAGACATGCTAGAGTGGAACGAGTGGGATGGGGGGTCCATACATCCTGGGACAACCCTCTAAAGCCAGACTGCAGACTGCTCCAGACACCCACGCACCACATGGTCGGGCCCTGACCCGAGCCCTGACTCCTGACTCAGTCGTCTAGGACCGTCTGAGACCCTGAGAACAGGATGTGTCACAAGCTTAGAGTTCTGTATGTGCCCGTGTAATGGAGTCCACCCATGAACGGCCGACCAGGTATTAGAACTTGCGTTCACAACTATATTTGATAGGGCTGTCGACTAACTTACTTTAATGCAGTATCTA